>NC_142800.1:4557758-4857758 GCF_049724085.1 Artemia sp. Qi Xiang Cuo | reverse complement strand
CAATTTAAACAGTATCCTGATTTAAAAACGTTTATCGACACTTGTTTTGCTAAATGCTTTAGGACACGCTCCATGGTGTAGACGGACTTGTACACGCTCATTCTAAATTCAGCTTTTGGCAAAATGTGTGAAAGCGTACGTAATAGATCTCGCTGCGACGTCGTAACTGACCCTCTAGAGTGTGCACGAATTATTGCCGACCCTAATTTTACATCATTCATGAGCATAGAGGCCGGCGTGGTTCTTCTACACAGGAAAAAGCGAAACGTAGCACTGAACAAGAATATCGCAGGAGGTAGTTCAGTACTTGAAATTTCAAAAAAGCTCATGTTGTCGTTCTTTTACAATGTGTGCAAGGTGTAATGGCCACGGGAGGGGGAGGTTCAAGTTTACTATGGGGATACAGATTCTCTACTGCTAAAAGTAAAAACTGAAGATTTATTGGGTGATTTGCAAAATGGGGTGCACATCAGCTCGCGGATGGATTTCACCAACTGGAATCCATCTCTCTACCCCGAGCTGGTGAAACGTCAAGCCCCCAACCAACTATTAAAATTAAAATCAGAGACGGGGAGTGATTTGATATCCAGGGGGGTGTTCCCGGGCCCCAAAGTTTATTGCGTGGAAACTCATAGTGGGGAAGAAAAGAAGGCGTGTAAAGGGGTGCCTACACATTTTGTAAAGAGCAATTTCAACATGAGCGTGTGCAGAGACTGTGTAGAAAGTAGCCTAGTGCCAAGAGCACAAGTGCTTGCAATTCGCTCTCTACAGTATAGAAATTATACTGTGAGAGTTGAAAAGAATGCAATGTCGTGTATATCCGACAAGGTCTATGTGCTCGAGAATGGTGTGACTGTCCTACCCCACGGCCACTACCGTATTTCAGATCGAGTTGAATGCATTGACTATCGCAATCAACTTGGTCTGGATAAATTAACCTAATCTGACTAACCACTCAACCCTTCACTACCTTAACTCAACCTCATCTAACCCAACCGCACCTAACCTATCGCAGTGACGACAACTATTGTTTTTCCACCGCCGCTCCCGGGGGGAGGGAGGGGGGGTCCCTTCCCGCGGCCGCCCAGGGGAGGGGGCCGCCCGCGGCCGGCCGGCCTTCGGCCCCGCGGTCCCCGGGGGGAGGGGGGATCCCACCTTTAAATTCACCGTAATCAAGTTCAACTGTGCTACTAGCAATTTCCAAGTGTGTGTATTTTCTGTTGTACAAAAAGTGTTGTATAGAAAAGTGTTTAAGTTGACAAAAAGTGTTGTACAGAAAAGTGTTGTTGATTATGGACAAAAAGTGTTTTTATTGTACATAAAGTGTTGTACAGAAAAGTGTTGTACAGAAAAGTGCTGTAGATGGACAAAAGTGTTTTTATTTATATTGTACAAAAAGTGTTATCATTGTTCATGTTGAACAAATAGAGTGTTCATGTCGACCAAGTGTCATGTTGTTGTAATAAATGTTGTCATGAAATTTTGTTTTTGTTGTTCTTGAATAGATAGGTCTATGGGAAAATTACTACTTATTCATTGGACACGTATGATATACAGTTAGTCATAGTCCGACTGTTGTCAACAACATGTATCAATTTAAAACACCATTCAGATCGTTTCTTTGTGGAACTTCAATGTCGCTGAAAACAACACTTTTAGCTGGAATAATTCAAAATTGGGATAAAATGTTTATGGAAAAACTGAAAAAAATCGACTAGTGCTATAGTATTTGGCAGGAGTCTTATGACAAAATAAAAGCACTTGCAACGTCCGAATCAATACAATTCATACAAGGACTTGATGCTTTCTATAGTATTGAATCGAACTCGTGGTTGATTATTGACGATTTGGCTGAATCCATTGAACAGTTCTCACAGGAAATGCTACAATTGTTCACCGTTCGCTCCCATCATGAACACATTTCCGTTACTCTGGTCCTACACAATCTGTTTCATCAGAGCAAATGTATGCGAACCCTTGCTTTGAATTGTACTATCTATATTATCTATCGAGTCGTTCGTGATTCTAGCTCGCTCATAACTCTCAATAAGCAGATATACCCCGGCGCCCCAAAATTTCTGTTGTCGGCGTACACTCAAGCCACTAGCAAGCCATAAGGTTACATTTTATTGGATCTTAATCAGAGCACGCCCGAGGATCTTCGTGTAGTCACCGACATTTTCGACAATAAAATTACAGTATATCTTCCGGTGAATACTAAAAAAGGCTATTAGTCGGTATCATGACACCGAAGAAAATACACGAAAATAGACATCTGTTTTCCGTTTTAAGCACTTCAAAACCATTGCTTAGGAAGGCCATACTCAAACATGGTGTCGACAATGATTTCATTAATTTAATATCTGAACCTTGTTTAAATTTAACTGAGGGCAATGTTCAATTGCAATATGGTTTTATACAAAATAAAAAGAAAAATCTTTCCATTGTACGCGCATTGGTTTGAAAAAACATGGTAAAAAATTTTAAAATAAAACGGCTCCTTCAAGCAGGCGGTAGCTTTTTCACACTTTTACTACCAATAATCGCAGGACTTGTAAACAGTTTTCTCTAGAGAATGGCAAAACCCTATAAATTGACGCCATTTGAACTTGTCCTCTCGCCCGTCGAACATTTTGAAGACAATCTAAACAAATTCATTAATGATGAGAATATTGCCGATGATAAAAAACTGCTTTTACTTCAAGATGCATTGTGATGTGTGGATAAACATAGACCTTATCGTGAGAGACCCGCCGTCGCCGATCCTTCTAAACAAGAAACATCTCAAGATTCTGTACAATCAAAGGAGAAGGAATTGAATTCGATTGTATCGAAAATCGGAAACCAATTGCCATTGTCCTATCGAGAACAGATTAAAAGAGTATTATCTTATCTCATGTTGGAAACTGGTGATCAAGTTCAAGTCGAGAGCACAGGGAAGCGAATTTTAATTCAGGGAAAAAGTTATAATCTAGTTGATTTAATTTGTGATATGGTAACGAATCGTAAAGGACTCTTATCCTTTGACGATAATCTATACACCTTTCTAAGTGTATCAAACTTTCCCAAAAGTCTTATTGGCAATAAGCAAATTCTAAAGAAACTAAGAGAATATAGTCCTCCAACAACGCCATTTAAAAAAGAAGAAGATTCAATATTTGAAAATACTAGCACCACTGATTTTACAACACCTGTGGTTGCTAGTCAAAAGCGAAGACGAATTGATTCGCCCTCCAGTGTGCAAAAGGGGAGTGGACATTAC
This sequence comes from Artemia sp. Qi Xiang Cuo, assembly GCF_049724085.1. Lineage (NCBI taxonomy): Eukaryota > Metazoa > Arthropoda > Branchiopoda > Anostraca > Artemiidae > Artemia > Artemia sp. Qi Xiang Cuo. The sequence goes on along the minus strand of NC_142800.1, from coordinate 4,854,496 downwards.
ACAACGTGTTAAGGTTCAAAATGGATGAAGTTCTGAAAGGTATCTGTGAAAATATTGACGAAGTGTGGAGTTGAAGTTCTCCCAAAACGATTTCTAAAGTCTCCAATGACATATTTAAAAATGCAAAATAGTGTCTAGAAAATTAATCATGTTAAACATTACATCGAAATAATAGACTTCGCAGTAAACAATATCGACAAACTAAAGCCTTTTTCCCTCTGCATATAATACAAATGGATCTTTTAACTTTAGACGCAGTTCAATGGCGTCACAATGCCCCCTACAAATATATTCTAGTGGCAATCAGTATCTTTAGTCGCTATGCCTATGCCTTTCCACTGCGGTCAAAGAGAGGTGTTGAAGTTGCAAGAGCCATTGAAAGTATTCTTGAACAGGATTCGTATAAAAAAATTCAATTAGATCGTGGTAGTGAATTTGTTAACCCTCATGTGCAAAAGGTTCTTTTGAAATATAATACGACACTCTATCATAGTCACAGTCCGATAAAGGCTGCATTGGTCGAACGATTAATAAGAACGATTCGTCTATTAATTTCAAGATATTGCACATTGAAAAATACATCTGATTTTATTCACGATTTAGATAAAATCATGCAGATATACGATCATCGACCCCATCGATCATTGTCCAACTCTAGTCCTCGGGATGTTCACTACGGTGAGAATGCATTTGATGCTTTTCTAAAGCAATGCTCCAATGGCAATGAGAAGAAAAATAAGAAGAAATTCAATGTTGGTGATAGTTTTCGAATTAATAGAAACACCAATATTTTTGAAAAGGGGAATTATTTATGGAGCACTGAACTTTTTAAAGTGTCCAAAATCCTAGACACCGAACCCACGACTTATCGACTGCGAGACACCAAAGATAAAGAAATTCTCGGCGGTTTTTAGGAATATGAACTGCAAAAAGTTAGAAACACTAGTGAAATTTATCAAATTGAAAAGATATCAAAGAGACGCTCTCGTAGCGGCAAGAGATAGTTACTTGTTCGCTGGCTAGGATACAACTCAGATTTCGATTCTTGGGGTCAGTGCTGAAGATATTAACAATGCCTAATGATTTCTATGTGACTTTCATGTCCAATGTTTCTGATCCTGTCTACAATGACTTGAATAGAACAAGTGATTTTTGGACAAAACTCTCCCCCACCACCAAATTTGACGGAAAGTATGAAGTGGCTCTTGTCGACTCTATTCTCAAAAATACTTGACATCCTGAGAAAAGATCGTAAATATGAAATAAAAATTAGACACTATGATTGGCCACCACCACAAGGTGATCAAGAAAAAATTCAAAAAATCAATTGAATGGATTATCCATACATTGAATTACCATACGAGGAACTCACCTGTATGAATGATTTATGTGGTTCTATTAATAAAAGAATTTCCGCTCGTAAAAAGCGAGCTTTTCATTTCAACTATTCAAAGGAGGAGGGCAAGATCTACATTAGTCACCTATTGCCAATGAAAAGGTTATTCTCAATGATAACCTAAAGGATGTTCTTGGCTTTAAGCTCAATATAATCAATGGTAAAAGTGCCGGAAACTCTAATTTCATTTTTGCTGACTACCCGCCTGCCTTCTCCACAGACACTTGTATATTTCTCTACGCCTCATTTGTGGAAACATCTCGGGTTGGTAATTCAAATGTTCCCCTCCTACGAGTTCTCGAACGAAAAACCAATCAAGAACATATTCATCACTACTTTATAAAGCATCTTCAGTATATTCCAGTAAACACTTCCTATTTGGAACTCTGTCAGTTTACATTAAGAACTAAATTGGGTGATCCAATAGAAATTTCAAAAGGTTTGGCTGTGACTACATGTCATTTTCGACCCATCCTTCAACAGTAAAATGTCTAATAGAAAATTGGTATTCACTTGTCCTGATATTGACTTCTATGTTAATACTCTTGGCCCAAGACAACAGGGACAATGGAATGGACTATTACAAGGGTCGCTCGTCAATGTCTGGCTACGGTCTTGGCAGCTGTTTTGCTAAGCTGTTTCGCTCTTCACTACCACTGGCTAGAATATATCTTGTACCGGCTGCGACAGACTTTCTATCCTGTAGAGTATACGGTTGGGTTTCTGGCAAGGATTTTAAAAAAAGTGCTACGGAAAATCTTAGGTCTAGTGCGCGAACCCTTGGCGAGAAATTAAAGCAGAATGGTAAAGGTTTAAAAAGGTTAAGAAACAGTGTATCACTCATCAGTCTCTACTCAGGACGGAAACGAAATACATCCCTTTTGTCAAAGAAAAGAAGGAAAAAGCCGACACGTAGTGTAACCAGAAGGCCCAGGAAGAAAATTGTTAGATCGAAACTTGATTTCTTCTCTTAAGATGTCCTACCTACCACATAAGGATTCTCAACCTTCAATCACCGCCTCATTGAATCTATTCAATGCCGAAAATGTTGATGTGAGTTTCAAGCATGGATACTATGAACAATTCTATCCACTACAACCCCTCTCCGATAATATCCACTTTCAAATTTATTCCAATGAAGACTACTTTATGGATTTATCGTCCACATTTATAGATTTACAAATGAAAGTGCGGAAATCCGACAAGACAATGCCAGTTCGAGCTGATGGGATATCCTATGAAAATTGTATACTACATAATTTATTTCGTCAAATTAGTGTCTACATCAATGGCACGCTGGTGAGCACAAGCAACAATCTCTCCAACTATGCAAGCTATATCCAATTCATGTTGATGACACCCAAGTCATACAAGGAATTGAGAGGCACCTCCAATGGATATGAATATATTACTAATATTAATAGTACAGATGCGCTTAAAAATGCTACAACTAGTGAATTACATCTAGTTGGAAAAATATATCATGAAATATTTAATATACCCCAATGGCTGCCGCCCAATGTTAAAGTGGATATAAAATTGACGCTTGCACCATCCAATTTCATATTGAGAAAGGAACTTGCCGCAAACCCCGATGTAAGTCTCTCCCTGACCTCAGCAATACTTCATGTACGCAAATAACAGATTATGAGTTCTGTTGCTTTGGCCGTGGAAACATTGAGAGCCAATGGAAATAATATTAAACTACTTGTTCCTCATACAATCACCAATCAACGTCATATTGCCATGGGATCACGCACCTTCACCGATTCATCCTTTATCAGTGGCGAAATCCCCTCGAAATTGGCTTTGGCATTTGTAAAGAGCGCCAGTGCAATAGGATCATGGACTGAATGCCCACATAAATTCGAGATGTTTGGACTTTCATCTCTTGTGTGTAAAGTAAACGGTATCCCACTCTAGAATCTATCTTTTGATAAATCCTATAGAACATTGTACGAGTTGACCATGCAAACCCTAGATCATGATTCGCAACTATTAGAAAATGGGATAACTGAAGATATGTTTGCTAAAACACATGGTATCATTGTATTGGATTTGTCTGGCGCAAAGAATATGAGTATAGTATTTACGGGGACTGTGCGTTTAGAGTGTAAATTTGCCAACCCACTGTCTGAGAGTATTGCCCTGATCTCACTAAATCAATATGAAACCTATTGGGAAATCACTCTAGAAGGCAGTGTTTTACTAGACTTGGCGCCATGAACACCAGTCAAATAATCAGTGTATTTAATATGGATCCCTACATGTCCCAGTACAAATCTTATTGTCTACCCGCAGACTATCTTGGAAAAATTCAAAGCGCGAACAATACCTTGATTATTGTTAATAGCAGTCCGTCGACTGTGCTGACGGGTCATTGGCTGTGCATCTATCAAACAGTGAAGAATATCGAATTTTTCGATCCTCTTGGTCTACCCTATACATTCTACACACCTCACATCAGCAACTATATTTAGAGCAGTAACAAAACTGTTATTCAAAATCAAAAGACGGTGCAGGATCTAACGACTAAAAGCTGTGGCTTCCATGCGCTACTCTATTTTGTGTTCCGATGTCGTGGCTATACTTACAAGCAGTTTCTCCACATTTATGGTGACAATCCACGTCTGAACGACTTTCTAGTGGAAAATATACTTACAAGTGTATTTAATATTGATTTCAGTGCCCTAAGAATAAAGTGCTTAAAAAATGTTTGTGGATTTGTCTATTAATAAAATGTATATATATAACAATGTCTTTAAATCTACACTTTTAGATTTCTTCATCGGTGTATATGTAACTGTCGTGAACCACTAATTCTGGTAAATCATTTGGATTCACTATATATTGATCTAGATTGACTGCAAAGTCAGGATCACATTTTCTACAGTATAATGTAACTTCACTCTTGTCATTTCTCTTTGTATAGTCAATGATACTATTTGCATTCATATTATGAAATTCACGAGTTTCAATCTGTCTATTTGAAGCAATATCCCATACAGTGTTTTCAAGTGGTGAATCACATTCGGTAACTGCCAAATAAAAATCGCTTGGTTTATAGTCATAGTATGCAGTGTCATCACAGCGATGACGTAGAAACCAGATTGTCTTGTTACCCCAACAGTTGAATCGTAGACCAGATTCCTCTTCCCAGAATAATTTAAATCCACGACGATACCAATCTCGTAGAAATAAACTAAAATCGCGCTTAGGATTGTTTCCAATCATAGCGGGATATGTATTCCCCCACTGATCGCATTTATCATTGTGACAATTGGAGCAGAGGTGCCCGCTAGGGTGAGAGTCACACACCTCCTCAAGACATGAATTACATCCTTTAATTTGTACTGCATAGCCTCTATGTAATTTGCAAGGATTACATAATTTACGCTTTTCATTATATTCATTAATAATTGTACAATTCTCACATTGAGTCCAACTGCCAAGGGTGTACATGCACAATGGGCATATATAGAACATTTTGGTTTCCGATGTTAACTCTCTCACAGCTAAAACGAAACTGATCCTCTTCGCCCCATAAATTCAAAGTGTAGGAAAGGGGAGAGGAGTAACTCTGTGACGTTGCCTCTTTCGAAGGAGGAGCCATCTACATTGGCAATGAAAGTATATCTACGATATCATTCTGACGTGTCGTGATCAAGATATCAATAAATTGAGTATAAGCATTTGAATCACATTTTAAAAGCTTCATACAATAGTCCAATGGGGATTATTCCAAATGGCGAGAAAATCATCATCCAAAATCAAATGTTTTTCCGTAAACACTAGATTTGATCTAATTCTCTCTTTCTCAAATTTATTCATTTTTCAATCCTTTCACTCTGACTGCCAAATCTAGACTGACCAGAAAAGAAAGTTGGCTCGGAAACAACAACAACATTGACCTTGGCATTTGCCTCGGAAACAACAACAAATACTATTTCTGGATCATAACATTCGTTGAGAGCGTGCCAAAAGCACACCTGGAGAAAGAGGTCATTGACCGATTACGCAATCATTCTCTCTAGTGAGGCTATGCCCTTATATGGTGCCCCGTCAGTATTCTATGCCCATATAAGGAGCCCCGGTGGGAGTAGCACCCCCATCTCTACTTATATTTTATGTTTGAATTAGAGCTGTATGAACGTAGATATCTGGTCAGTCACGTACATGTGAACAGTGCATAAGGCACAATTCTTAGCTTGACAATAATTGTATATGAACGCTTTTGTGTTAGTCCTGCATGAACTTTAAAAGAAAATATAGCCAGAGATTAGGGTATTGAGGCATAGCGGCCTGGGTTTCATGAAACTTGAAGAAACGGAGGATTTCAGCTCAAAGGATATTGTTATAATTTAAATAAATGATAATGCGCAAAATAGAATTAAGTTTAGGTACAATTTGAAGTTGAATTTTGTTTCAAAGGTTTGAAATGAAAGGACGTTGGGAGGAGGCCAGGTGAGAATTTTTATATAAAAAAGGAACAAAATATTTCGTCTTCTAATAGGCTATGTTAACTTGGGTAACTTTGATACTTCAACTTGGGAGGGAGAGGGGATTAATCAAGGCTAAATTAAAGTAAATATCAGAAAAGACAAACTGTTGAGAACTCATCACTGTCGCGATCTCTTTGCAATAGTAACTGCATAAAGTTATACCGCTGTTTCAAATAGACTTCTCAAACATACTGTAGACTTCTGTGGTTCTTTCCTTTCAGCTAGATGTAATCCAATACTTGTTTCGTGCCATATTTTTTTATCTTTATGACGAACCTCATTATAGATCAGATCCGCCCTAAAAGTCTTATGATGATTTTAGAAGGACTGTATAAAAGACAAATACTTCAAATCTTGTACTACAACCCCATTACCAGGTGATTCTAGAAGTAAGGTTCTATCTGTGGCTCTTTTTACATTTTCCAGTATTGTTGATATCAGCTCAAAATTGTTTTGTTCTCTTGTGACGTAAATGACATTTCTTCCCATGTTTGAAGAATGGCTAGCAGCTCTTGGCCAAATTATGTCAATCGTGTTTAAATCATGGTCAAATCGTGTTTATTGTGTGATTGTTAGATAACATGATTGCTGCTAGCTCCTCATATTTATTTATTTTTTTCTGTTGCTTGCTGGGCAAAGAAGTAGGAGATTACCAAAAGGATAGAGAAGGAGGGGTCTACCCCTCCCTCCCCCGTGGACTTGCCTTCCAATCGTGACCTTTAGAAATAGGTGGTAGTCGTGCTTTCAACCGCTTTTATGTTATATACCTGAAAAGGATATTTCTTTTTAAGATATCTATGATGGGTGAATCGTCAAAAGAAGTTTTTATCTAAAATTTCGCGTCTTTGACGCCTAATATCCTCCACTCCGGGATCCTTTCAATTTTTTTGAGAATCAAAACTTTAAAAGGGAAATGTTTATCAAGTGCAAAAAGTATGGGATCTTCTACATAGTTTAGTTTTAACGATTTTACTAAATTAAGTCCTTTTCCTGTAGGCTGCTTTCCAAGAAGTTTGGGAGATACTGGTGTTGGGTAATATGGCATCCCTCCTGGACAAGTACAGAACAACTTACGATTTAATACTGAGAGTTCCTGAGATGGGTAATTCTATAAGAGCTCTTGGAAAGTTGAAGAATGACTTTTATTTAAAGACTCTCCATCATGTTAGACATCTTAGTATAGAAACTATCTACTGGGAAATACCTCGGTAAGTTTTGCTTAATCCTTTTGTGATTAGTTTGTCTTACGTAACTTAGGCTGTCTTGGTAGTGATCTCAATCTATCAAACAGTTCTTGGTAACGAACTGTAAGTAAGGAGCGACCCGGCTCAATGGTAACCGAAACTCTAAAAAACGGAATTTTGATACCAATAGATACATCAAAAGAATCAGATTTTAATTCTAATTTCAAATATACGTATAAGTTTCATCAAGTTTAATCTTACCCATCAAAAGTTACGCGCCTGAGAAAATTTGGCTGATTTTCGAAAAAAGGGGGAAAGACCCCTAAAAGTTATATAACCTTAATGGAAATCACACCATCAGATTCAGCATATCAGAGAACCCTACTGTAGAGGTTTCAAGCTCCTATCTACAAAAATGTGGAATTTTTCGATTCTTTGCCAGAAGAAAGATCATGGATGCGTGTTTATTTTTTTTTTTTTCAGGGGTAATCGTATTGACCCAGTTGTCCTAGAATATCGTAGGAGGGCTCATTGGAACGGAAAATAAAAGTTATAGTGCCCATTTTAAGTGACCAAAAAAAATGGAGGGCAACTTGGCCCCCACACACGCTCATTGTTTTCCCGTAATCACCTAATTAAAATTTTTAGATATCAATTTTGTTAAGCATAGTCTAAAATCTAATAAATATGTCTTTTAGGATGACTTAATCCCCCACAATCCCCAGGGGATGGGCTGAAAGTTATGAACTTTGCCCGTTACCTACATATTGTATTGGTCATTGGGAAGTATACAGACATTTTCAGGAAGGATTTTCTGGTGGGGCGGGGGCTGGAGGAGGGGGTGACTCGGGAGAATCTTTCCGTGGAGGATGTTTCTTTGGGGTAGGGGACATTTCTATGAAGGGGGCGCCGAATTTCCAAGCATTATTTGAAAAACGATCAGAAATTAAATTTAAAAAAAGAGAAGTTTTTTCAACTATAAAACTTAAAACGAATAGAAATTATTACGTATATGAGGGGGTTCTCCCCCAAGTCAATACCTCGCTCTTTACGCTACAGGTTTTTTTTAGTGCTTTCAAAAGAGCTATCTATTCTAATTAAATGGCCTTTGTGATTCAGGGGTTTGTGAATTAAATTTTTTTTTAACTTTTAACGTAAAGAGCGTGGTATTGACTAAGGGGAGAACCCCCTCATATACGTAATAACATGTACGTAATAAAAAAAACAAGCGATACGGTTCAATAGTAATCGAAACTTTTAAAAACGGAATTTTGATGTCAATAAATTTATCAAAAGAACGGACTTCTAATGGTGATTCAAAATATATAAATTTTATTAATTTTAGTATTACTCGTCAAAGGCTACGAGCCTGAGAAAATTTAACTGATTTTTTAAAGAGTGGGGAAACATCCCCTACAAGTGAAAGAATTTTAATGAAAATCACACCGTCAGATTCAGCGTATCAGAAAACTCTATTACAAAGGTTTCAAGCTCATATCTGCAAAAATCTGCAACTTTGTATTTTTTGCCAGAAAAAAAAATATACGAATATAGAAGTTTGTTACGTAAGTTAATTTGTAAATCACATCAGAACCAAATTTAGAGACAGCCATTTAGCAAAAGAAAAGTAAAATTTTTATGCAAATTTTGTTTACTTATTCAATGACCGTGAGCCAAAATAAAAGCTGCATTAACTAAAAAACGATCAGAAATTAAATAAAAAAAAAAAGTTTTTTAAACTGAAAGTAAGGAGCAACATTAAAACTTAAAACGAACAGAAATTATTCCGTATATGAAAGAGGCCATCCCCTCCTCAACGCCTCGCTCTTTACGCTAAAGTTTGCCTCTTTCTCACAACTTTGTTTTTTTAAACAATAAAAAACTTTAGCGTAAAGAGCGAGGAGTTGAGGAGGGGACCGACCTTTTTATAAACGGAATAATTTCTGTTCGTTTTAAGTTTTAATGTCGCTCCTTACTTTCAGTTGAAAAAACTTATTTTTTTTATTTAATCTTGTAAAAGTCAACTGAAAATACAGAAAAAAAATGTTATTCCCTGTGTGCCCAAACTTATTAATCGGACTAGAAACAGGACAATTTTACAACTTACACCATAAATTTACGTTTATCCAAACGCGTTTGTTATAAAACATAAATCTCGTGTCAACTTTTAGTCTCCTTTTTTCTCCTTCTTATTTGTTTCTTTCTTCTTATCAGTATCCTTTGTTCTGCTATTTTATTCCGTATTTTTATTTCTCCTCTACCTTTTCTTGTTTTTGCTGCTGCAATATTTTGTCATTTTTCCTTTTTCATCTCAACTCAAACGATTTTATTGTCAAAGGCCTTACACGGTCATACCGATCAGTGGTAGTTTTGTCATAATAAAAGATAAGACACTAAACATAAAAAATCAAAGCCATAGAAATCCTCATACAAATTTATGTGTTGACTAGAAATATCACAAGCAGAGTCAAACTAAACCTAAGACATTGATGTATTCAACTATCTTTAAAACAACAATTATAAATATTCAAATTAAAGAAAAAACAACCTTTAAAGTCAATAACGAATAAAATGTACAATTGTTGACGAGTGAGTGTAGTACTAAAGATGATGCTGCAAAGGTAATCTTATGTTTTACTCACTTACGTTTTTTTTTCAATGTTAAACCAAACAGATATTTAAAAAACTGCAATATGTATTTTAAAAGTTTCATTTTAAATTTTTCTTCTGCTGATAGCAAATCCCAACTAACAAACGAGGGAACAAACTATTTGCGTAACGCATATGTCGTGCTGGTATCGGCGGAATTTTAGGTACCGATTCAGCTACTTGTTGCGGGAGCCGTTGGCCTGAAGGGAGACGGTCAGAGAGGAGGATGTAACGAAGCAGCAGATTTGTCAAAATTTAGGTACCGGTTCAGCTACTTGTCGCGGGAGCCGTTGGCGTGAAGGGAGACGGTCAGAGGGGAGGATTTCACTAAGCAGCGGATTTGCCAAAATATAGACACAAAATTCGAACCACAATTTATGTCTCCTCAAGAGGAGTACTATCTATTTATCTGCAATTTATTCCTTGGCTAGGAGATTTTGATGGCTCGTTGTAAGGCAAGGTAATTATAAAAAAGAAACCTTTAGGCCTAAATCAAAAGCACCTAAGCTACAACAACAACTAGAACATAAGCAGCTGCTAGATTTCCATGAAGAAAAGGCGTAATTGTCATTCCGTCTCATCCTCAATTCTGTTTTCTGTTTTCTCGGAAAATTAAATTTTATGTAAAAGGGAGGGGGGGCCATATAGAGAGTTAATGAGAAGATATCAAAGGGGGTCAGGTTGTCGAAAGTCTAATTTGTGTTAGATCTCACAAAGGGAGTGTAAGGGCTAGTTTTGCGAAACTTAGCTCTATGGTGTTAAGTTTGAATAAGTTTAAGTGTTAAGGTGTTAAGTTTAAAATTTAGTAGTTTGAACTTCTTACACTATCTTCGAGTCCCTTGACGCACGTCCAGAATAGTGTTTTGTCTAAATATGTTTAATATGCTTTTCCTACGTCTAGAATAGTGTTTTGTCTTAATATGTTTAATATGCTTTTCCTACGTCTAGAATAGTGTTTTGTTTTAATATGCTTAATATGCCTTTCCTACGTCTAGGATAGTGTTTTGTCTTACTATGTTTAATATGCTTTTCCTACGTCTAGAATAGTGTTTTGTCTTAATATGCTTAATATGCCTTTCCTACGTCTAGAATAGTGTTTTGTCTTAATATGTTTAATATGCTTTTCCTAGGGAGGATCTCACAAAGGGAGTGTAAGGGCTATTTTTGCGAAAGTTAGCTCTATGGTGTTACTGTTCTTTCACTTAAGAAATTGATCCAACGTATTGAATAGTGTGAACTTCTTATACTACCTTCGAGTCGCTTGACGCGCGTCTAGAATAGTGTTTTCTCTTAATATGTTTAATATGCTTTTCCTACGCATATATTTACTTTAATATTAACTTTCTTTAATGTTTGTTTTGAAACTGCTTAATCATAGAGAGCACAATAGCGCTGCCTAAGTAAAGAACGATGTTGGCACAATGTATTATTTATTTATTGATTTCTTTCTTTTTGACCAGGGTACTTCGTGTCGAAGGATTTTTCGTAGAAACTTCGAAAAGGGCTCATCCGATTGGAAATTGGAAGTGCTCTTGCCCTTTTTAATAGCCGAAAGTGATTGGAAGACAACTAACACCCCTTCCTTGCCCACCATTTCCCAAAACACATTCAATAAAAATTTTGAGATAGCTATTTTGTTCAACGTAGTTGAAAGATCTGGAAATTATGTCTTTGAGGAAGGCACTCCTCTCACAGCCCTCAGGACAAGGATTGTAAGTTATGCCCTGGGGGCATATTAGGTTTTTAACTTCAAAAGGGCTCATTCGATTGCAAATTCAAAGGGCTAGTCCCCTTTTTAATAGTCGAAAGTGATTGGAGGGCAACTAATGTAGCGTTAGAAAAATTTGTAGTATGGTATTTATTATTTATTATGGTATTTATTATGGTATTTATTATTATGGTAACGTGGATGTCTCGTTGACTGCCAATACCGTTGGCTTACAAAATTTTCATTTCTTGTTGGAGAATTTCCATGATTTCAATAAGGCATTATTGCATAAAATCGGCTTTTGCGGGTATTTGGATTTTGAAATCGGTTATTAGTTTGTCGATTTGGGAGGGGGTTATAAAAATTTTGTTAGTATGCATTGTAAGGTACTGATTGGCGCAATTCCCCCTGGTTATAGCCCATTGAACGACAGGTGCTAAAATTTATTCTGCTGAACAAATGATTACCGTAATTTTGAGTATTATCGACAGCAATTCTTGGTATGCGATTGGTGACATAATGGTACTCTCTGGCGATATGGCCAACACGATTAAAATTATAGCACCTTATTATTGTAGGGTTATTTCCATAATTAGCTTGTTTAATAGGCTGAAAACATACTGTTTTCTGCCTAGTTGCTTCTGAAGTTTTATTTCTTCGTGCCACTGGGCAATTATCCTTTGAAAAGATATTGGGGGATCCCTTATTACCTCTAAAGATTAGGCTCACGTTTGAGTTGTTTAGCCGATTTTTTCTGGTTTTCTATGGTTAACAGCCATTTTATCAACTTCGGTTAATTGCTCTACCTCTTGAACAGCAAGATCTAGCGTCTGAATATTTTTTGATTTTACTAATCTGTAGAGTTTGGGAGTAGCTCTTGCAAAAAAGGTATTTACTATGACTGTTTAGTAGAGTTGCCCCGAACCAGTTCCGTATTTTGCTTCTACAAAAACGTCTCTATTGTCAAGGTATTCTCGTAAATTCTGTGAAAAATCAAAGTTTACTACTCCGTGTTTTAATTTATTTATTGAACTGGTTTCTATAAATCTCTCTTTGAATGCTTTTAACAAGTCATCAACCGTATTTATTTGCAAGTTCGCGTTATTGCCTTTGGTCTCTTCGATCTGTTTTAGAAAGGTTAAGTCCTTGCCTTTGAATCATAGTAGGAGCATGTCTTTTAATGCTACAACGTCTGTTTGTGTTAGTTCTTCGAATTGGGTCAATTGGATATTAAATTCGTCAATATCTGACCATTGTGACTATTGTACTCTGGTATAGATTTTACTGTTTCCATGTTTTTTGTGAATAAATTTTGCACTATTAATAACTCACCGAGTTCTTCCATTTTTTTTTAATTAATTGGAAATAAATTTATTTTTTCTTAACCTATTTTGGGGGAGGCTATTATCTCCTATGAGATATAAGGGTTTTCCTATCGTAGCTTAGCGGCAATAGGCCTAATCACTTTTCCTATATGTCTGTATCTCTCCAATAATTAAATTTAAATTACAAAGTTTTTAATAGCCTAATTAGTTCGCAGTTTCACTCCAATTTCCGACTCGCGCCATTTGTAGCGTTAGTAAAATTTGTAGCGATAAAAGGATCTGCTATTTGTAGCGATAAAAATTTCTCCAATAGCGCCGCTTATAGCGCTGGAGATTGTGTCAACTAGGCTAGCGCCGCTCTCAATTAGTGGGAGAGGATCGAATATGTAGACATATAAATGTGGCCTCTTCTTTCTCGAGCTATCTGGAGATCAGATTCCTTTGGGAGCATTTACCTTGGAGACTTACGAACTAATTATCTATTATTGGACTAGGTGCAGACATATAAATGAAGTAAACAGAGATAAAAAAGACAATAGATTTATTGAACTTACATGCTTAGTTGCACAGCAACGGGTCACTTCAATGACAATAACGGTGATAAGAATTTCGTCTGAATCGCTCTAGGTCTGACTTACTGATCGTTTCAAATCTGACTTACGATTCAAATTAAAAAGCACATCTACCCCACTACCAAAACATAGGTTTTCAGTCCTGCGCCATGAGGACTGCTCGCCATTGGCCCAAGAGGACCAAGGGTGTAAATCTTTCGTCCAATAAATTCTTTGAGATATTTTTGATGATTCAGGCGTTCACACAGTTTTTTGGCCATTTAAACTTCCTTAGAAATATTGTACATAGCATTTTTTTGCTACTAATTATCTTAGCGAAATTCAAACGACTAGCGTCGTTGTTTGACTGAAGTTAGAATGCAATTTTTCTTTTTATTGATTAAGAGTTTATACTCTTTGAATCGGTATTTGAACTCAATCAGGGGACGTTCAATTTATGCCCGAATCATCTTTAGAAGGAAAGAATCCTGTATTTTAAATATACTCATGGTACACATCACCCTTCCCATCAATTAATGACGTCCCGTCATTAGTAACTGTTCATTAGGAGTGCTAAAAATTTTCTCTATTATTTTTCTTATTTTATTCTACATCCCTATCTAAAATTTATCTACCGGACTAAGATTATTTATGGTTCTAGGTTAGCTACTATACTAAGGATTTTTTTTTTCTACATCTAACACTGATTACTTTTATATTTACTACAAGGTTGGGGCTATTCTACCTTTACATAAGTTTTTTTTTGAATTCACTTTTTTTTGTCCATGTGGCATACTACATTCTATCTAAACTACATTAAATGAATAGCTTGACAACGCTACACATAACTATCTGGATATCTAATACTGCATACAAAAACAATTTAAAATACACAATATTGTGTTTGCCACGTTCACTGGTAATTTTAAAACACTTTCACTATTGGGATTTTTGAATTGTCAAAGTTATTAGGAAGTAACACATGTAGATTCACATCTATTCATCACCTTCGTGTCCTTAGTGTACTACACCCTTCTGTTGTAAATTATTGTCCTTCACTCTTTTTGTCTTGGCAAAAATTTTGAAGCATTTACGTTATGGTTACTTCATGGAACAGTTCGAGTCTAGTTGTCTTTCCGACAAGTCTTTACGACAAGTTTTCCCTAATAGTCAACTGGGAAATGACCGTTAAATATCGTTATAATAGTCAACTGGGAAATGATGCTTCCCACTACAGGTGTTGGTGTTTTTTCTTCTCAGCATATCATGTTTAAGATTTTTTTAGGCACATAGAGGATGTATTCTCGCGTAAAATTGTTCATTTGTGCCTTTTGAAACAGGTTGTCGTCATACTATGGTGACTCTCTTAATATATTGTCTTTAAATTCAACTTCAAACATCTTCAAATATCATTTAACTTTAAATATCGTTGAATATCGTTTATCTTGTACTGCTCGATGATGTTCTCAGAATTAAACTTCAAATTGTCTTTACCTTCATCTTCAAATATCTTCAAATGTCTTTAAGTACCATTAAACTTCAAATATCGTTAAATATCATTTATCTTGTATTGATCGATGGGGTTCTCAGAATTAAGCTTCAAATTGTTTTTAACTTCAGCTTCAAATATCTTCAATTGTCTTTAAATATCATTTAACTTCAAATATCGTTAAATATCGTTTATCGTGTGCTGATCGATGGGGTTCTCAGAATTAAACTTCAAATTGTATCTAACTTCAGCTTCAAACATATTCCAATTTAAATATCGTTTATAACTTCAAAAATCGTTAAATATCGTTTAGCTTCAAATATCATCACTATACTGTCAAATTATTCTGGGGTCCATAGTGAGTATCAAAGGCGATATCTACGTATTTATATCTTGTACTGACCGATGGGTTTCTCAGTATTTATGTGATTATATAGTTCGTTAAAGTACTTGATACTGAGGTTCAAATATAGTGTTACCTGATACGTAATATTGTTCATAGTCGAAGAAACGACGATCGAAGGTAACTGTTGTTTTCGTTGATGAAGCTGGGATGAAAACTGCCTGGAGTTATGGTGAGTACTCTTCGTTGGTTGAGATATTATGGAAATATATGCTACTGGGTCGTATCTGAACTGGGCAGCTCATTGTAATGCTCAATATCCAATGTGTCCATTTACTTCCTGTAATAAAAATAGCGAGGCGGAATCACACGTTCTTTAAAGTAAACACTCAGTACAAATAAGTCACGTATTAATTGGGTACATTAATTTCTAAGCTATGAGACAGAATTAAATAAATACACTAATATTAGTACTCTCAACGAAAATCTAAAATTTAAAACAGAGATGTCTTAAAATTTGTTTTGAGAACGGAAATATCGATATTAAATAAACATAGTTTACCCTACATTATTAAGTTTGAGGTCTAATTTTACAACATATTTCATGCCTGCATTGTTCACGCACGTCCGTGCTGTAAAAGAAACGCATGTGCAGCGTCATAACCACACAGTTTTACGTAAACGATACTACAATGAGGGGAAAAGACATAGCGAGGACGAGTGGAGACCTCTATACACACTCCTTTTTTAATGTCTTCCCTATTTCTTGGCTTAGATGTTCTCATGGGGCTCTGGGTTTAACCTCAGCTGAAATGCAGAGGTGTTCTTCTTTGTTTCCCCGTGTTCTTCTCTTGGATTTTCCGTAATTACAAGTCAACATTGGTGCCTCATATACGCCTTTCAAATAAGGTAATTAGATGCTGGATTTCCAAGCTTGTCCACGTATATTCCAGTTGATGCTTGGCAAAAAATATAAGCGTAATGAAGAACTGACATCAATATCTTTTTAGAAGGCTATTGTTTGAGCAAACTCATCAGCACTAAATAAATAAATATGATATTACAGTTTTATTAGAATCTGTTAAGCGAAAAACACCTTCACATTAATGGGAAATTCCTTGTGGGTTTTACTTAGTCGCCATTGGACATACACAGGGTTTCAATCCATGTATCTTAACTGATCAAATGGTTTTAAAATTTTCCATATTATTATTGATATATAATTTCACATCCGCCGTGAAATTCTACATATAAACGTACCAATAGCCAACTATAGATAAAGTTCGGGTCGGATTTTTTGTATCCCTCTGTTTAAAAGTATTTTTGCCCTTAATATTGACTGATGGCCCATACATTAGGACTGCCTCTATACATTCTCCAACTTATAATTTGTAACCCTAATGAGTCATACTTATTTACCATTTGATGTATACAGGCTTTTCTTATGGCAACTTCAACCAATTAAATGATTTAAAAATTTAAGCATCACTTTTGAGCTTTACAACAAATAACTGAATGCTACGTTTGTACTAGATTTATCTTAGTTTATTATAATTAAACTGTTTTTAATAAAATTAAATTCAGCTTGAAAAAAAATTAAATAGGTTATTTCTTATTATGTAATCATTTTGTGTCATTGGCCAAAGAAAACTGATTTGTAGGCGTAAAACAGAATAAATATTTTATGATTAGATAGATTAGGAAAGTAAAGTTAGGACTTCCGAGCTTAATCCTGGTCGTTATATACCTCTATGATTGGTTGAGATATAACTTTAAAGCTTAGCTAGTAATCGTTATACAATTTAATTTTATATTATATTTCTCGAGTAAGAAACACATGAATAAGCAAGCGTGCAGCACATAATTACACTGGTATCCTATTTTTATGTGTAGGCCTAAAATAATTATAATCTGCACTACGACAAAATATTTCATATAATTAGACGCTTCTGTACTGATAATATTTTGTTTTGGATACTATCCATCTTAGTTAGGGCATGGGTTGATTTTTCATAGAAAATCCGGGGGGACCTGAGTCATTATAGGTAAGATATAACGTGACTGACTTGCGAAAATATGTCACGGAAATTAGAGCACAAGATATGTCATAGATAAACCAATGAGATTAAAGAACATTTTTGTCACGGAACTATAGAACAGTGATCTCTCTGTTATTGTATACGTCATAGATATAGACTAATGAAATTAAATTTTTTTCCAAGGAGCTAAATACGTTAATACCTCTGTTTCTCTTTGAAAGTAATGTTTAACACAGAGCTGTAGGACAGCATACGTCATATATATAATATAATGAAATTAAAAAGCTTTTTTTTTTTTTTTTTTGTTTTTTTTCGCCTCGGAGCTATAAGAAAGTAAACTCTCTGTTTATCTTTCAAAGCCTTCAGATCTCTTTTTTTTTCATTAATATTGACTTTGTTAACTTTACTTGCACACTTTTAAATTTATTATGGTGTTAAATTTATTATATTTGAAATTTGTCTTTACATTAATTAGGGATATTTCCATCTGTCAGGTTTTTTAACCGTTCTGCCTGACTGTGTCGTCATTTTCTCCTCTATTTCTCGCGGTTTTTTCTTTTTTGGTTTTTCTAATAAAATATGATCGAACTTTTTGAATTTTTTTTTCAAAAATTCTTCCCCTTTTAATTTAGTTTGTTTCCCGTGTGCGGCTGCTGAGGTCGGTCTTGATTTCCCTATTTCTTTAGCTACTGTATGGTCTGATTCGCCATCAGACTCTTCGGAACTGGTTACCGACGAATCCGGATTAGAACTTTTAGAGGTGGCACTTTTTGAGGTGTCACCTGCCCTTCCTTCGTAAATTTCGACTCCTCTGGAAGTAGAAGGTTTATTCTCTAAGTCCTCGCCTTGAGTTTTCAACTCGAGACATTTGAAAGATTCTTGAGGGTTTTGGGAGGAATCAATAGTTTTTGCAGGGTTCCTCAATTGTTTGAATGCCATATCCTCAGGGCGATGGGACATTTTTTGTGCTAGGGCTCTGCTCCATGAAGTCCACTTTTTAGGTTTGGCCTTGGACACAATTATGTCATTATATTTATCTTGCTGGTTATCCTTGGGAGTTTTATTCTCGGGCAATGTACTTTGACTCGTTTTTATGGGAAAATTTATTAAATCCATAGCCTCTCGCAGATTTGTTTTAGTTAAATCTGTGGGAGGAGTTTTCATTACAGTAATACCGGGGGTTTCTACAGCCCTGTTTAATTCTTCCTGTAAAGACAGGGGCCTTTCTATCGGCGTTGCAGGGGAAACCATATCGTCTGGAAATCTTTTGGGGGGACATGGGGTCAAAATTCTATTGGGGGAAAACTGGGTCTTTGGAGATAATGTATAATCTAAATCTCCTGCGCTCGCTGATGAATAACTTTTTGGACTGTTTTGCGTTTTTATTTCAGGAAAAAATCCTGGTATTAGGGATTTTTTCTTAGGAACAACTAGATTTTCCATTGCTAAAAATTCTTCAAAGTTTTCCTGGTCACTGTCATTCTCGAAATAGTCTTGCTTGAAGTTAAAGGGTTTTAGCTCTGCCAATCTTGACCTAGGGGGCTCATTTTCTGAATCTGACGAATCAGTAGAAGAGGGATGTGATACCCATCTCTCTGCAAATTTGGCTCTTTTTATTCGGCTAACATATGCCTTGTAAGTTCTTCCACCATCGGGGTTTTCTATTTTAAAGGTATATTCGTTATCGTACTTTTTGACTATTCTGTACGGTCCAGAATATTTGTTGGAAAGTTTTTTTCCTTCTGTTTTTGCCTCGTTCTTTAGGTAAACGAAGTCTCCTTCTTTGAAGTCTATATTCCCCTTAACTTTGGGTTGGTTTCTTAGTTCTTGGTTTATTTTACATTTTTCCAGCTCTTGCCTAACTATTTTATAAGTTTTCCTCATTCTATTTATGAATTCTTGTTTATAATCTTCTGAGCTATTATAATACTGACGAGATTCAATATTCTCATTATACGAGATTCTGAAATCTCGACCAAAAAGTAAATAAAATGGATTGTCTCTGGTTGTTTTGGAATAAGCAGTGTTGATTACGTTGGTTAAGTAAGGTAAGAATTTATCCCAGTCGCTCCTATTGTCTTTAGTATAAATATTTAGAACGTTAGAAAATATTTTATGCCTGTTTTATATTTTTCCATTAGCTTGTGGATGGTACGGCGCTGTCACTATTTTCTCTATATTAAGAAAACTCATTAAATCTTTTTTTACTTTTGCAACAAAATTACTCCCGTTGTCACTAAAAATTTTATCAGGAATGCCAAATTGTAAAAATAATTTTGCTAATTCCTTACTTGTGGCATAAGCAGCTTGATTTTTTAATGCTTTTGCAAAAGTAATTCCGGAAAAATGATCTATAACCGAAAGAATACAAGTATTACCTCTACTAGAAACAGGTAAGCCTCCACTTATACCGTATAGGTCAAATGAGATAATATCGAAGGGGTACTTTGCTACCGGGACCCTTCCCATGGGAGGATTTGGATCAGCTGGGGGGATTTTTCTCAAATTACATGCTTAGCATGTACTTACAAATTCTTTAAGTTTTGTCAGTGCAGATTGTACGTAAAAGCATTGTTTTAACTTATGGAACGTTTTCATAACTCCTAAATGTCCATCTGTGTCCGAATGAAAATATTCAAATGCAGGCCCTATCAAGTTTTGTGGTAACACAGGTATTATCGAGGTTTGGTTTCTATTTGTCTCAGTAGTCACAATTCTACACAGTATTTCTTCATCAAGGTCGTAGTAAAAATTATCTATCTCTTTTCTAAGAGTTTTGAATTTATCCGGTAACGCATTATCATTTACAAAATAATCAATTAGTGCTACACACACTTCGTCCTTTCTTTGCTTTCTTTTTATATTTTCAAAAGACAAGGGACAATAGTTAATCTTATTTTCTTTTACTTCGTCTTTGACTTTGTTTTCTTACATCCATGTTTGCTCATAACAATTATGGCGTCAACTTCATTTTCTTCAGCTTCCGATGGAATATTTTCTGGGTATCTACTTAAAAAGTCGCAAGCTGCGTTTTGTTTTCCCTTTAAATGTTCAAATTCATAATCTAGGTCTTGGATTTTCATAATCCATCTAGCTAGAATGCCCGTGGGGTTTTTAAATGTGCGCAGGTACTGCAAGCTTTTATGGTGTGATCGTAATATAAATTTTCTACCAATTAAATAATGTCTAAATTTATCCAAGTGGTAGATAATAGATAATAATTCTAAGTTTGTGGCAGAATAACTGCTTTCGCCTTTTGATAGAGTTTTCCTTGAATAGCATATAACTTTTTCTATTTATTTAGGCGTTCCCTCTAGGGGATTGGGGTTCTCTACCGGGATTATTTGCAAAAGAATTGCGCCAATGTCTTTTGAACTAGCATCCGTTGTAACCACAAATCTTCCGTTTTCGAAATCAGGGAGTGCTAATATTGGTTCAGAAGTGAGTGCCTTTTTGATACGGTCTAGGGACGTTTGAGCTTCCTGGGACCAGGTAACATTTTGGGAGTTCCCTTTAGTTAAGTCTGTGAGGGGTTTCGCAATTTGGGATTAATGGCGTACGAATTTTCTGAAGTAGCCAGTAAGACCAAAAGGTCCCCTTAATTCTTTCATAGTCCTGGGGGGTTCGAGGTTTTCAACACATTTTATTTTATCAGGGTCTGGGGATATCTCTCCCTGGGTTACTACTACTCCAAAAAATTTAATCTTATATTGAAATAAATTTACTTTCTCAGGCCGGCATTTTAAATTGCCTTGCCTGAACTTCTCGAAACCTTAGCTAACGTTGCTAAGTGTTGTTCAGTGTTTTCCCCCACGCATATAATATCATCAACAAAATGAATTATATTCTTTAATCCTCTTAACAGGTGCAATAGGGGTCTACATAGCGCGCTTGAACTTGTTTTAAGCCCAAATGGTACCCTTAAGTATTCATAAGAACCATATTTGGATGCTGAAAATGCAGTCTTATGGACATCCTTTTCGGCTATTTTCACTTGGTGGTAGCCTTGGGTAAGGTCCAAAGAAGTAAAAATTTAGTTTTTGCTTGAAATTGAGTCAAGAATTTCGTCTATTCTTGGTAGAGGAAATTTATCGCTAACTACTTGTTTGTTGAGGGCTCTATAATCTACTACGAGTCTAAGATCTCCATTCTTTTTTGGTAATAAGATCACTGGTGCACTATATGGACTTATACTTGGGCGTATAATTTCTTTTTTTTCTAATTCATGGATTTTATTTTTTAACCACTCTTTGTGCTTATATGGCACACGATATGGCTGTTTTGCTACGGGATTACCAGTCGTTAAAATTTAATGTTCATAAAATGGTATTATCCCGATTTCATATTCAGATGCATAAAATACACCCGTAAATTTCCAAAATAATTAGCATAATTTTTTATTAATTTACAAGTCCGTAATATGATCCATATTAAATTTGTTTAAAAATTGCGATTTAGTTAAAGGATATTTGTTATTTGAAGTTTTAATACCGTTAACTAGGTTTCTTTTAGAAATTTCCCATGTATATAAATCATTTTCCGTTAAAACCTAGACTTGGACTAAACAAGTGCCCTTTTTAATTGTATTTGCATCATTTTAATGGTTATTGGTTACCCAAATAAAAGCTTCACCTTTGTCATAAGATATAATCTCTTCCTCGCATAACAGATTTGTGGGTATTTCAGACGGTTTCGCAAACCATATTTCTGATTTGCTAACCACTGACTCGATCATCTGTGATATTTGAATTTTTTGCATCGTTTTGGGAGGGACTTTTGTTTTCCTTATCGCAAATCCGTAATATTTCTCTTCATTTTCATTGTTTATTAGATTCATACTGGCGCTATGCTGCGCCATTGCGGCATCTTGTGGCGTCACGTTGGGTTTTACTATGTTTTTCCACAATTCCACTATTTTCTTAATTTCGTTTGACCTGTACTGTCGCATATCTCCTATTTTTATTTTCGCAGATTCAATACTGTTATTATTTAAATTTACTTCATTTCTGCAATGTCTTTCAGGGTAATTGAACAAATTTCTAATTACGCCATGTCTTTGCGAGACATGAGGTTCATAATACTTCGACATTATACCACTAGAAATTTTGTTTACTGTTATGTTGTCTTCGTAACCTCTGTTACGATTTCTTAAGGTAGAAATTTCTTACCCTACCTTAGCTGGGTAGACAAGCCTCTCGTTGGCTATGTCTAATAGTATTCTATTAGATCTTAGAAAATTTGCTCCTATAATAGCCTCGTATGGGAAATTATCACATATAATAAAATTTGTCATAAAAGTTCTATTGTCTCTTTTTACGTTTAGGCAAATTGACCCTTTTGCATTTAACTTATGACCTGTCACGCTCGTTAAATTGGGATTATTGGGGTTCCTCTGTCGCCTAATATGAAGAGGCAACATATTGAATACGCAAGAGTTTATGATACTAATTGTTGCACCTGAGTCAATCAAAGCCTTAAAATAAACATTTTCTACACAAAAATCATTAAATATAGGTAACTTGTTATTAATATCGCTACAAGACGGCACTAATATCGTCTTGGACCTATTAAATATTCCTGGCACCCTCTGGGTCTAATTTATGTTTCTGAGGGGCCTGAAACGTTTCCCTGAGGATTTATTTCATGTGTTGGTGCCCGTAATAGATATTCAGACGTATTGGGTTCAGTAGGCATATTTAAATGATTTAATTCTGCCTGTCTTCTCCATGTATTATTATGGTAACGTGGATGTCGCGTGTCAGTACCATTGGCTTGCGTTGACTGCCAATACCATTGGCTTACAAAATTTTCATTCCTTGTTGGCAAATTTTCGTGATTTCTGTATTGCATTTTCGCATTATATTGGCCTTTGCGAGTATATGGGTTTTCAAATCGGTAATTAATTTGTCTGTTGGGGAGAGGGTTATACAAATTTTGTTGGTACGCATTATAAGGTACTGATTGGCGCAATCCCCCCTGGATATAGCCCATTGCACGACCGGTGCTAAAATGTGTTCTTCCGAACAAATGGTTGCCGTAATTTTGCGTGTTACCGACAGCAATTCTTGGTATGTGATTGGTGACATAATGGCACTCTCTGGCGATATGGCCAACACGATTACAATTATAGCACCTTATTATTGTAGGGTTGTTTCCATAATTAGCTGGTCTAATGGGCTAAAAACGTATTGTTTTCTGCCTAGTGGCTCGTGAGGTTTTATTTTTTTATGCCACTGATCAGCTATCCCTTGAAAAGAAATTGGAGAATGCCTGATCGCCCCTGAAAATTACGTTCGCGGTTGAGTAATCTAGGCTATTTATTTTGGCTTTACCATGATTAAAAGCCATTTTATGAACTTCCATTAATCGCTCTACCTCTTGGACTGCAAGATCCAACGTCTGAATATTTTTGGATATTACTACTCTATATAGTTTTGGGGGTAGCCCTTGCAAAAAGGTATTTACTATGACTTTTTCATACAGTTGCCCAGAACCACTTCCGTATTTTGCTTCTACAGAAATGCCTATATTATCCAGGTATTCTCGTATATTCTGTGAAAAATCAAAGTTTATTACTCCGTGTTTTAATTTATTTATTGAACTGGTTTCTATAAATCTCTCTTTGAATGCTTTTAACAAGTCATCAACCGTATTTATTGGCAAGTTGGCGTTATTGCCTATGGTCTGTTCGATCTGTTTTAGAAAAGTTAAGGCCTGGCCTTTTAATCGTAGTAGGAGCATGTCTTTTAACGCTCCAACGTCTGTTTTTGTTTGTTGTACAAACTGGGTCAACTGGATATTAAATTCGTCAATATCTGATAGACTATTGTTCTCTAGCATAGATTTTACAATCTCTATATTTTTCGCAACTAAATTGTGCACTATTAATTACTCATTAAGTTCTTCCATTTTTTTTTTTAATTAATTGGAAATAAATTTATTTTTTCTCTTAACCTATTTTGGGGAAGGCAATTATCTCCTAGGATATAAAATGGGTTTCCTGTCGTAGCCTAGCAGCAGTAGGCCTAATCACTTTTCCTATATGTCTGTATCTCTCCAATAATTAAATTTAAATTACAAAGTTTTTATAGCCTAATTAGTTCGCAATTTTCCTCCAATTACCGACTCACGTCATTTGTAGCGGTAAAAGGATCTGCTATTTGTAGCGATAAAAAATTCTCCAATAGCGCCGCTTGTAGCGCTGGAGATTGTGTCAACTAGGCTAGCACCGCTCTCAATTAGTGGGAGAGGATCGAATATGTAGACATATAAATGTGGTCTCTTTTTTCTCGAGCTATCTGGAGATCAGATTCCTTTGGGAGCATTTACCTTGGAGACTTACGAACTAATTATCTATTATTAGGCTATGTGCGGACATATAAGATGAAATAAACACAGATAAAAAGACAATAGATTTATTGAACTTACATGCTTAGTTGCACAGCAACGGGTCACTTCAATGACAATAACGGTGATAAGAATTTCGTCTGAATCGCTCTAGGTCTGACTTACTGATCGTTTCAAATCTGACTTACGATTCAAATTAAAAAACACATCCACCCCACTACAAAAACATAGGTTTTCAGTCCTGCGCCATGAGGACTGCTCGTCATTGGCCCAAGAGGAACAAGGATGTAAATCTTTCGTCCAATAAATTCTTTGAAATATTTTTGATGATTCAAGCGTTCACACGGTTTTTTGCCATTTAAACTTCCTTAGGAATATTGTGCGTAGCATTTTTTTGCTACTAATTATCTTAGCGAAATTCGAACGACTAGCGTCGTTGTTTGACTGAAGCTAAAATGCAATTTCTCTTTTTGCTGATTAAGAATTTAGACTCTTGGAAGCGGTATTTGAACTCAATTAGGGGACGTTTAATTTCTGCCCGAATCATTTTTAGAAGGAAAGAGTCCTGTATTTTAAATATATCATGGTACACTAACCCCCTTCTCACGTCCACCATTTCCCCAAACACATCCAAGCAAAATTTTAAGCTTAGAAATTTTGTTCAACGTATTTGAAAATTTTGGAAATTAGGTCTTTGAGGATGAAACCCCCCCCCAAGCCCTCAGGACAAGGGTTGTAAGTTATGCCCTGGGGGCATTTAAGGTTTTTATAGAAAGCGCTGTCGTAGAAACTTCAAAAAGCCTCATTCGATTGCAAATTCAAAGGGTTTTTAATAAGTAAATAGTAAGTTGTTTTTTTTTATAGAAAGCGTTGTTGTAGAAACTTCAAAAAGGGCTCATTCGATTGGAAATTGAATTAGTTATGAAGTTCTCAAGAATTTGAGTTCTGCTTGTTTTTAGTTTGACTCAGTTATTTATTTTAATTTCTGTATGTTTTGGGTTTCATTTATTTATCGATACTAATTTGTGGTAGCTTTGTGCTTGGTAGATTATTTGATTCTATTTTTGTTTATTTTTGGTTTAATGGAGTTCTTTGCTTTTTTTTAAAAACTTAATTTGTGGAAATTTTTTTAAATTAATTTCTTATAAGAATAGTCTAATTAAGGAAAAACGGATCCACGATACACATTTTTGGGGGTTGGATTAAAGAGGAAGGGATAAAATCCACGCATGTGGTAAAACAGTCATCTCTACTAAATGGAGCTATTTGCCTTTATGCACTTTATTTGTAGGGTAAAAAAAAATATACGGCATAAAAGACGTATATTACGTATATTACGGCATTAGAGGGTGGTAAAGAGGATACTGCATCCACCCTCTCAGTAGAGAGGGTGGATGCAGTAAAGATGTAATTGATAGAACGGCTAAGGCGCGTACTTGTTTGCAGTAATGTTTGTTTAAAAGAAATGTTTAAAAGAATAGGAAAACAAGTGTGCTTACTAAGATTAGAATACATTGGAAGCCACGGTAAGGTCATATCCAGGAGGGGGGAGGGGTTTTGAACCCCCTCCCCCTGAAATGTTTGTCCGACTCATAAAAACGTAACAAAATAAATATAATCAAATTTATATGCGTTTTTTTATTTTTTTGTGTTTTTTATTTTTTTTTTGTTATTTTTTTGTGTCCCCCCCCCCTCCTCGAAAAAAATCCTTTTGTAAAACACTCCCCGAAAAATTCTGGATACGACCCTGAGCCATGGTAATGATGGTGGTCAATATTCCTATGAAACTTTGGCCCTTTGAAAGGCCGAGGAAGATTTGTTAAGTTTTTCGATCTCTTTGATCAAAAGGTAGTTTTGTCAGAGGGGAAGTTTTAATTTTTATTTCTTTGATCAGAAGGTAGTTTGATTAGAGGGTAGTTTATATTTTTTGGATCTCTTTGATCAAAAGATAGTTTGATCAAAGAGTTTTTTTAGGTTATTTTTGTGTAAACCCCAAATTGCCAAAGATTGTACTTTTTGGCCATGAATCTGGGGCAAAAGAACAACTGGATCGTCCTCGAATGGAAGGGCAAGAGCTTGTGATAGAATATTTAATTGAAATTTGAACTTCATATGAGGGGTAAATAGTGTAGCTTTGAATAAATTGATGCGGAGGAGGGGTGTTGGCAGCTGCGTTGGCCCGAGATGGTTTGGTGCTACAGTGAGCTGATAGTAGTAGTAGTATTAGTAGTAGTAATAGTAGTAGTAGTAGTAGTAGTAGTAGACGTAGTAAGCTAAATTATCGAAATTTCTTTGACTTAAAATGTCGGGTATGATCTTTAGTGGTGAATCTTTGTTCTATCTCTCATGTGCCCCGTACATACATTTATGAAGGTTAGTAATCCCTGAACACCCTGACTTACCGATTACAGGTTTGAATTATGTGACGCAGAATGGGTTTTGAAAATGTCCAACGTTGGTACGGTATCGCCCCTGTTTTAGTAGAGACATTTTTAGTACAAGGGCGATAGTACTGATTATAGAGGTATTGGTCGAATTTTGGCTGGAAGCCATTCGCTTAGCTGATAACATTTATGAGACTAAGAGATGTGCAGATAAATTCTTAAGAAAGGACTCCGAGGTTTTAAAAGAGTGTGAGAATGCAACGCTTCGAGCTTATGTTAATTATTGAGAAACTTTTGAATTATCAGGTAAGAGATATTTTTATTTATTTCAAAAAGATCACTATCACAAGCCCACAAAGGGCCGAATTCGGACTTCGGAGTCGACATTATAAATGGTTGCACTAAAACTGGCAAAATGCACAAAACAACAACGAAATAGAAAAATCATTATGAACAATCATTTAACAGTCAATATTAAAATTACAGGAGTTGCTATAGTGTTCCGAAAATATCTCATGGACCTATCCTTTTGGTGCAACATTAAACCAAACTTACTTCACTTTGTTTAATACTGTTTCCTGCAGCTTTTATTAGGGTACCAATTGGAAGGAGCAGGGGGAGGTGACAAAAACCGGAAAGTTTATACCATTTAATTTTAGTCTTGAACAAATAATATCTTGAACAAAATCTCAAAACACAAAAAAAACTAATACGGGGCCAAAAATTCCTGTTTCAGATAGATCTCGTCCACATATAGGGTTGACCCCCAACGTTACCTGCATTTATCAGGTAAGAGATATTTTTATTTATTTCAAAAAGATCACTATCACAAGCCCACTAAGGGCCGAATTCGGACTTCGGAGTTGACATTATAAATGGTTGCACTAAAACTGGCAAAATGCACAAAACAACAACGAAATAGAAAAATCATTATGAACAATCATTTAACAGTCAATATTAAAATTGTAAAAAGTCAATTAAAAAGTTAAAAAGATAAAAACTGGTCAAACTAAACTTACACAAATACGAATCGGAAAAAGAATTTGAACGGACATAAAAAAAAGGAAGGGGGGGGGGGAGAATAAGCGAATATACACAAAAAAAAAGAGAGAGACATAAAGGCATCGGAATGCTATATGATTCCTTTGTCACTTATATTAAAAACTGCAAAATGGCAACTAGTTAAAAAGATAAAAACTGAAAAAATAAATAATATACACATTAACAAATGTTTAAAAAACAACATAAAAAGGGGATAGGGAACAAAAAAAAGAGCATAAAGAAAAACGAGCTGTTTCTTTTATTATATAAGAGAAAAGACAAAATTTATGTACAAATTAACCACTATTTATTATATCAGTAAAAAAAGGGATAAAAGATTTCTTATACAGCAAGGTAGTACAAAGAATGGGGTGGGGATTGGTAATCAGGGAAAAGGGACGCAGTACGGGGGTTCAAAAGTGCCAACTTACCAAAACGGAGGCACAAATTATTTCTTCGTCTTTCGAGGGTCTCTATCTTTGAAATATTTAACAAATGCAAATATGGTATCATGCCCTTTAGTCTTTAATCTTATAGTCCCTTTAGTCTTTAGTCTTATAGAGGATGAACAGGCATTTGTTTGAGCTGATAGAAAAGTTTTAGTGAAGGTCCTGTCCTTCTATGGTATAGATCCTATCCTACTGGTTTTGCATGCTAAAGCGCTATTTAGGAGAATAATATTGCTGTTTAACTAGGAAGTGAGGTTGGTAGTCGTCTCAATGTAGAATCAGGGGTTGAATGGGGTTATGTCTCGTACCTGTTTACATGGATTATTTTTATGGATTTTGTCTTAAGGGACAGAGCAATGATTACGGGAGAGCACGATATTAAGTCGAAATGTAGAAGCCAGAGAAGAAAAAGAATGCTTTCTTATAGTTCTATGGTTCAAAGCGTGCCTTATTCTCATTGATTCACGTTTGCGATTTATTTCGTGAGCTTAATGTGCGTATGCACTTTATTACTTAGGCGTATGTCAGAAAAGGTAGCCAAATAACCCCGCGTGCTTAAAACCTAATTGGTCTCCGATCTTCTTCAGTAAAATGTTCAGCCATCAGAAAGAACGAAAAGTCAAATTTCAGCAAAATGGCTCACTGTATGAAATTTAAAGCCAGTAAAGTAACAGAGGTTTATAAACCTTTTTTCTCGGTTCTGTTCTGTTCTTCGATTTTTAAACTTCGGTATGAAATTTAAAGCCAGTAAAGTTACAGATGTTTAGACCTCTGTTTTTTCGGTTCTATTCTGTTAAACCTTTGTTCTGTTTTTCTGTTTTTAAACTTCTGTATGAAATTTAAAGCCAGTAAAGTTACAGAGGTTTGTAAACCTTTTTTCTCGGTTCTGTTCTGTTCTTCGGTTTTTAAACTTCGGTATGAAATTTAAAGCCAGTAAAGTTACAGAGGTTTTTAAACCTCTGTTTTTTCGGTTCTATTCTGTTAAACCTCTGTTGTTTTTCGGTTTTTAAACTTCTGTATGAAATTTAAAGCCAATAAAGTAACAGAGGTTTTTAAACCTCGGTTTTTTCGGTTCTATTCTGTTAAACCTCTGTTCCCTTTTTCGGTTTTTAAACTTCTGTATGAAATTTAAAGCCTGTAAAGTAGCAGAGATTTTTTGAGTTGCGAGATTTTCTATAAGTAGTCCCTTTCTTTCTTTGCGATAAAACTTTCCTAGAATTAGATTATCCAGATGGTTTGAATGTCTTAGATGAAAATGCTTTGAATATGAACGGAAGGTTTAGAGAGTTTAGGGAGAGTAGGATTGACCATTAGGGTTAAGGAGAAAAAGTAACGTAAATTAAGAATCAATTGGGATGATGAGCTGTTTTTAATTACCAAGTAGGTTTACAGAGTGGATAGGCTCGCGCTCGTAGAGATCATTCATTGGAGGATGGTGGTTGTATAGGATTTACAAAAAAGCAAGACGTAGGTTTTTTTTGCAGTTGTAAATGGTTTGAGAGGATAAGGTACGGCTTAGAACTAAAACTGGGGTTCAAGAAGCCACGGCATGACACGTTTTCAAGTATGACTTCCAAACGTGGGCACTTCAAAAATTTGAGTAATATATGCAACACCGCAACCAGAGGAATTGTATGAGGATAGCCTTAGGTTGTCGTTTGAACGGCTGTTTACTACACAATGACCTCTGTGAAAAAATGTTGTTTTATCGCTCAGTCTAACATTATGATGAAAAAGTGTAAGATGGTTTTATCATCTTTCACAGATAAAGCAGAATAGATTGGCCAGCATTGTGCTTACTTGGTGATGTCCCCAGACCTTTTTTTTCTATATTTTTCACAAGTCCATGCTAAAAAGTTTGACAGCGTTGCTGCTGACTTTACTTGTACATGAATAATCCAAGTTTAAGCTGTTCAATTCTGCATTAATCCTCTAAACTCGCCGCACCAATTGAGAAAGTCCTGACTTGGTGCAAAACGAGCTAATTTGTAGTATTGCTGTAAACGGGCTTGGTGCATTAGTATGCCAAGTCTTGACATGATGCCAAAATGAACTAAGTGCAGGCATGTAGGTATGACGAGCTAATATTGGGCTCGATGGCAAAAATATCTAAAGTCTTGACACGGTGCAAACATGAGCCTAATGCAACCTATTGTGGTTGTACTGAGCCATTAGCAGTGAAGCTGTGGTGAAATGAGAAGCCGAACGTCCTCGAACATGTATTTACAAAGTTTGATCTAAACGTCACTTTAAGTGATCACAGGTGGAGCAATGATGACAAACAAAGGAATACCGATAGGATAAATGTCGGGAAGCATTCTTATAAAATAAAAGAGTCCTCCGTCAGAAAGCCAATGGAGCCTCTACCTCTAGTGCAGCGTAAACGGAGTACCAGCCAAGCACGCAGATGCCCCGTTTAATGTAGACTTGAATGACAAAAAAAACACCCAGCAATACCTCAGTATTATTTGCCTTTCGGTCAAAATGTGTTGATAATAACAATTACCCCATTTGTCTTAATGGAATTCGGTATTATCACTAAAATGAGGTGAATGTGTAATTATGTGTAAAGCTTTAAGCTAAGGCAGTGAACTTTGAAAAAGAAATATGACTAGACTTGTGAAAATCTGAATTTTTTTGGTTTTACGAAAAAAATTTAACCTGAATCATAATGAATAAAGAAGAAAATAAAACTATATTTAACATTCATTCATTCATTGATCAGTGTTAAAATATGAGAGATAAATTTATTACAGCTATATCATAACGCTCAAAAGTAAAGTTTGAACGAGCTAAATATGCAAAATACAGTTAAACAAAGCGGGAAGAAGCATAGGAAACCCAAAGATAGTTAAAAAAAAGAAAGGAATGCATTATAAACAAACTTAATAAACTACTTCCTTAAAGAAACTTAATACGGTACAAAGAAGAGAAAAAATATTAGTAATTTGTTTTCTGTTGAGGCGATGGGTAGTGCCAACGAACGGGAGTGGAGTGATTAGTTGATTTAGCTGAATCAGAGATGGTTCCAAGTGGAAAAACTTCGGTAGATATAACGAAGCTGGGATCGGAGTATAGGCTCTTATGGCAGGTCCATATTTTGGACTTTTTTGACTTTTTGGACACAGCCCATATTTAGCGCTGTGGAACTATTTAAATAAAGCAGGAAAAATGATAGGACACTCAAAGAAAGTTAAAATAAAGATACGAATACGCTACAAAGAGGAGAAAAATACCAATAATTGTTTTTCTGATGAGACCATGGATAATGACAACGAGGGGGGAGGGCTAAAGATTTTGTTGATTTAACTGAATCAGACAGCTGATTCCAAGTGGGAAAAACTTCAGTTGGTGAAACCGAGCTGGGATCAGACTGTATGTTCTTTTGGCAGGTCCAAATTTAGGGCTGTGGAACTGCACTTAAATAAAGCAGGATGAAAGATAGGATGCTCAAAAAAAGCTAATAGAAAGAAACACATGCGCTACAAAATAAAACTTGATAAACTACATGCTTACAGAAGGTGAATAGAGAAGAGAAAAATACTAATAATTTCTTTTCTGATCAGGCGATATGTAACGACAACGGAGGGTTGAATGCTTTAACTGAGCCAGACAGATGATTCCCAGCGGAAAAAAATTTGATAGATGGAACCAAGGTGGGATCAGACTGTAGGCCCTTTTGATAGGTCCAAATTTAGGGTTGTGGAACTCAGTTGTCGGTTTGGGTGACTTAGAGAACATCGATTCAAGTAGTGAGACAGATATTTGGGATTGAGTTTGTGCAGAATAAATGCGCGAGCTGAAGATTGCTCAGTTGAATTATGTTCTAGGGGCTGTTCTAGCCTGCGTGATACTGCAAATCTGTAAATGGTCAGTCATACCTCTTATCAGACAATATTCACATGCTGCAGAATAACCTAATAAAATGAAAAAGAAAAATTCATAAGCACTGTAAATTTTAAGTATTTGAAATAATGTTTTTTTTTCCTTTTCTCGTTTCCTTCCCATTGATGAGGGCTTCCGGGCGTGAAGCCAAAATAAAATATGTATAATTTTGTCTCAGCGTTAAAGCCTTAATTTTTTCGTCGCTACTATATATTTTTTGTATTTTTTATATTTTGTATAATTTTATAATTATATAATATTTTATAAAATTCTAATTATGAACGAAAAGGGTAGAGTTGTCTATGAAATTATACGCTTGCTGTATTCTGTCCAAGATTAAAAAAGAAAAACTACTACAATTGCCTTTTGATTTTATATGGGAATAAATGAAAAAAAAATAGAAAAGGGTGAGAAAGAAAAAGTATTTAGCTAATTGGGAACAAAGCTTGAGAGCATTTTCCCTAATTACTTTGTGTCAGTTGCTTGGATCTTTTTGTTCTGTGCAACCTTTTGTTATGAGAAATACGAGTCAAAGCGGAACATTACTTTGTATGCCTAAAAAAATCTACGTCAGTTTTATTTCATTTGTAATATACCATCGTGGTCTTGATACATAGAACGTCAGAGGTGACGTTCTAGACTACCCAATAAACTACCGCATAGCCGAGTTATGGAACTATATTGAGGCTTGGGGAAGGATCCCCCCCCAAAGGGCTTTCTTTTTTTCTTATATTGAGTTTTTTTGTAATAATTAAAAATTTTAATCCTATTTTACACTGATCTACCGCAGTAATTCTCTTTTGGACTTCAAGATCCCAAATTACCATTTAACTAGATGGGTGGGGGGGGAGGTTTTCAAATCTTATGGTTCTTTCGAGGGGCTGCCCACTCTCCAAGATGTACACCTGGTATACATCTTGGACAGCCACGTGGGCATCACAGTTCCGTCACACTTGGCACAGTTCGAAATTCAGCAAAATTTGCCTAAAAAAATTGCTTCAAGAATTCAACGTTCTTGAATTAGGAAGGGTTTTGTTCACAAAAATTGACATAAAATTGTGAAATTAGTTCTGCCACGCTTGGCACAATTCTGCCACGCTTGGAAGGCCCTACTTGGTGTACAATGTTTCGGAGAGTGTGTAACCCCCTGTATATCTGATTTGTTACTGTTTTGTCTTACGCAAAATTTTATAGGTTTTCAACTCAAGTGCAAGTATTTTAAAATTGTCGTTTTCTAAGTGGACTTAACCTTCAGTTTATTTATTGTAATAACGAAATTCCAGCCTTAATTGCTTTAACGTTTTAATACCACCCCTCCCTCCCACACCTAAAAAAAAACAATTTGTGAGACCACTGGTATAGCTTAACAAAAGGAGTTAGTGCGGAGTTGATAACGGAAAAAGTGATGTTTTATTATTTCTCTCTTTTTTAATTATTGAAATGGATGATAGGATGTTGGTCCCTTGGGTATTAAAGCGAATAGACTTCTTTTAGGTTTTTAGCTTTAATTAGCTTATCCATTAATTTGGTATTAATAAAGCTTTAATTAGCCTTAAAATAGGAAACACCTTCATGTGCTGTGATTTTTATCTTAACGTATCAGAAAGAAGACTTAGATCAATTTTTTTTTTCATACGTTTCCTGTCAATAAAGTTGGATGTGAAGCGCGGTGTATGCAGGGGCGTAGTTCCAGCATTTTTATTGGGTGAGAAGAGGGGTACATATCCCCATAGTGAAGGGGCACTACCTCCCTTGCCCCCACCCCCCGAAACGACACCCCTGGGTGTATGTAGTCTCTAACCTGAATTATATATAATAGACTGTTTAAAGTCTGTTTTCATCCGGAACTTCCAAATCCTTGTGACGTCTTATGTAGCATCTGAAAATTTATTGGGTACTTGTTAAGAATCAGGTAAACACGTAAGATAGATGCTAAAGGCAACTAGTCAAACGGGTATCGCTCAATGGAGAATTGGTTCGCAAAGCGTGGTTTGTCATTGCGTTTACAACATTTATACTACTGTTTTTTGAGGTTTAGGGTAGGGGGAAGGTACATAGGTTGGGTTAAGTATTTATTATAGGCCTACGTTATGCTTTACCCCCACCCCTCTAATGTTCTAATATATAGCCGAAATTTGTTCATAAACTGTTATATTTTTATCCTATTTTGTTTTATTTCATTAGCATTGAAAAGGGTTCAGGTGGTCGCGTGTTTACCCGATTCATAACAAGCACAATTTTATGCTTGAAAACCAATTAAGACTAAAAAATTTTAAACAGCGCTAAAAAAAATGAAAAGCTAACAATGAATGAAATATGTGCGGTGGTTGCTCTGTTTAATTAGAATTTTGTACTTTTGAATTTTGGAATTTTGTTGGTTCCTTTCAGTGATTTTTTATATTAAAAAAAAATTAAGTTTTTAAATTTAAGAGAATGCTGCCTTTGTTTTGAGATGTATTTTTCGTTTTTCTCCCCTTTTTTATGTTGTTCTTTCATTTTCTTTGTTTTGTTTATATTTTGTGCTTAATTTCGTGAAAACACCGAACTGATTTAAACGCATAACAAAAACAAATAACGTTTTTATTACATTGTAACATTCCATTGTCAATTAAATTCTTCTTTTGTCTTTCGTCGGTTTGTGTTCTTTTTTTTCAGCCTGACTCACGTCCAAGATGAAAAGTGGATGCTGTCTCATGATCCTTTCAGATCCATTTGATAAAATCCCTTTTGCCGCTTCTATTTTGGGTATAAACCGCAGTTTCGCCTGGTAATCCCGTCTCAAATATGTCTTTGACATAATGCAATTTGAAGGTCGTGCATGATATGCTTTGATCTAGAACTCTCATAGTTTTATCAATAAAAAAATCAGTGGTGGATCCAGAGGGGGGGGGGAAGAGGGGGTGCCACCCCCCCCTTAGCGTAGTCTAAAGTAGTGTAATTTACTCAATTAACTCAAGTTTGCGTCAATTAAACTTGCTCATAACGCAAGTTTATCGGATCAACCTGTTTTGCAACCCCCCCCTCTAAATTTTATTTTCGGATCAACCTATTTTGCGCCCCCCCTAAAAAATCCTGGATCCGCCCCTGTAAACAACTTACCAGAAAAAATAACTGTGAACGATTTAAAAATAATAAATTGAAAAACGGATGTAGATTATGACCAACTAACCAAGAAAAAGAATATTTATTGAGTGTTTTTCTAAATTAGAATTTTATACTCTCATTTTTTTGCGTTTCTTGCATTTCAGTATCGTTGGTTTTTTTTTTACATTTTGTTTATTTTGGCTCAGTTTGACCCACCTCCAAGAAGACGAATGGATACCACCTCATATGATCCAGCCCTACAAAGAAATCACACTGATTCCTGTTTATAACGCATGTGACGATTTGCGGAAATCAACGCCAGCTGAATGGGTTGCCAAAGCTGCCGGTAAGTTTACTGTATTTTCGCCTTTTTCTTTTATTATTATTTCTACCTGATTCAGGAACATTTATCGTAGCAGTGCTCTTATTCCATTGTGCTTAAATCTTGTTGAATCACTTTCGACAATTTTTTGAATTTCGACAATTTTCGACAAAAGTTCGAAAGTTATGATTACAAACAGTGAAATATCTTCCTCTATTCTTCCGCTTTAAAGTTTGTTGCTGTCGTTGTTGTGATATCAACAAATCTAATGACATCCAGTAGTTTACCTGTTTATGGCTTAACTATAATTGTTTCTTTTAAGGACAGTTTAGAATATAGTATTTACCTTTTTAAAACTAATTACTACTAGAACTCATAACTCAACACGACCCAGGCAAATATAGCCGCACACTCTTTTAATTTTTAAAGTGTGACTTTTTGCTGCAATGTTTGACTGCTCAAAGACAAGGGCCGTTGAATTTGAATGAGAAACATTTTTAAAGAACTATAAGACTTTAGTGAAAAGAGCCAGGATAGAAGAAGGGCAGCCCCCTTCGGAATAATCTCAGTTCATTTTAAGTTTTAATGTTGTTTCTTATTTTCAGTTGAAAAAAGTTGTTTTTGTTTCATTTAATACGCTAACAAAATCCAACATAGGAAATGTCGTTTTCAAGCCGAAGCAGAGTCATTCAAAATACAAGTTAAAATTAAAATGACCTTACTATTTCGTTTTTTTCATGTGTCAAAAAGTTTGTGGTAACGAACTGTAAGTAAAGAGCGACGCGGCTCAATAGTAACTGTAACTATAAATAAAGGAATTTTGATGTCAATAGGTATATCAAAAGAATCGGCTTATTATGATGATTCCAAATATATAAGTTTTGTTTATTGTTACCCATCAAATATTACGAGCTTAAGAAAATTTGTCTGATTTTCGAAAAAGGAGGAAACACCCTTTAAAATTATAAAAATCTTTATAAAGATCAGACCATTAGATTAAGCGTATTAGAAAACCCTATGGTAGAGGTTTCAAGCTTTTATCTCCAAGAATGTAGAATTTTTAATTTTTTGCCAGAAGAAAGATCACATATTTCGTGATTTTTCTGAGGGGTGATCGTATCGATTGAATGGTTCTAAAATATCGGGAGATGGCTCATTCTGAACGGAAATTAACAAAAACCATACCAAAATTTAATTTAAAAAAACGACAACAAAGTAACAAATTAATGTCTAGCTTAATATGTTTCAGTTTTTAGTAGTGCTCTCTCTCTTTCTCTCTCTCTCTCTCTCTCCCTCTCTCTCTCTCTCTCTCTCTCTCTTTCTCTATCTCTTTCTCTCTTTCTTTCTCTCTCTCTCTTTCTTTCTCTGTCTCTCTCTCTCTTTGTCTCTCTCTCTGTCTCTCTCTCTCTCTCTCTCTCTCTCTCTCTCTCTCTCTCTCTCTCACTCTCTCTCTATCTATCTCTCTCTCTATCTATATCTCTCCTTATATCTAGTGATTTTTTGTAAAATTTGTGACTTTTTAAATTTGGGATTGTTTGTGACTTCTTTCTGGAACGAATTGAGCCACCCTAGCTGAGTATATAGCGCACTGGACTTGCAATCGCGTGTTATTTGGGATGCAAGTTTAAATCGTGGTGATGCCAAGACTCAAGTTCTCAAGTGGATGCTTGAACTTGGCATCTTGAACTTGATGCCAAGTTCAAGACCCAAGTGGGGGTCTATGGTTTGACTCTGCAAGCTCAGCGGTCTAGGGTGGAGATATAGTGGGACTTTGAGGCCTGAGCCTTGATCCTGTTGGGTTCGTGTCACAGAAATTACATTTATAAAATTCTTAGGTCAATTGGGACCACCGTCATTCGCACGAATATGATACCCTGGGCCTAGATGGTCATTCTTAAACATTATGAAATTTGAAAAGAATTATATATAAGCACCAATTAATCTTCTACAGAAAAATAAACCTTTTAGAGAAGCATGGAGAGGGAAAACAGTCTGATTGCTCGATTCGTGACAGACTCTTTAATCATCTGCCTCGTCCTCTTGGGGGAAATAATTGAGTTAAGAAATTCTGGCCGTCACAGCTATGTGCTTATAAAGAATAAAAAAAAGACACAATTCTATGTTATCTTTTCTCAAGTGCTTCGTTATTTTGCATTGTAAAAATAGTAGTATGTGTTATCTTTTACTTGGGGAGAGTAAAGTATTCCAGTTCAAGCTATATTTGATTTAAAATAAGTTTGTTACACTTGAAATAAGTTCGCTGTGGAAAATTTTAAATTGTGATGTCGACGTTTCCTTATAAACCAAGCGCGTCAATTGGGTGGGTGCAATTTTCATTGAAAAAATCTTTTTTGAGAGTTTTCGTTGAAATGACTGAAAAAGTAACATAATTGTCCCCCAACCTCCCTCCATAGACTTTCAAAAATATATCCCCCCCTACATTTTCGTAAATTAACAGCCCTGATTCAAACTTAATTCACATAAAATGTATCCAATGCAGAAATAAATCCTCACACAGGGAAAATTGTTTAGTTTCCTGAGAGACGGATACGATTTTGTTTAATTGGTATCACTAATTGTTTTTTTTTTAGCTTGGATTGATCTTTGCTTTTGCTGAACTGTCAAAGGTTAAGGTTTACCAAACTCTAAAAGCTTAAACAGTGGTTTAAAATGGCCAACGCGTTTTCATATGAACCTAATCTACATAATATTGACCCAAAAATATATATTTATATGCAGGTAAAATTCTTCAGTTTTCTGAGAGGGGAGGGGGGATTTTCATTCATTATTTGTCACATTTTGTTGTAGTTTTGCTACCCTTGACTGTGCTTCCTTGATGCAGTATCTATTGAAAAATGTTTCCAGAATGTTTGTGTAATGTAAGTGGATCTTAGAAAAGACATACTCCGAATCGGCTTCAAAAAAAAAAAACTCTAGTGCTAATTGATTATTTTTGGGTTGGAATTATTCGAGGGCAAAACTTTTATTTGATATTCTATATGAATTCTTAGACTGTAAGGCTTAGAAAATACCACAGTGACAGTTTAAAGATTTGTTAGCGACAGTAACAGATATAAAATTTGGCGGCATAACAGCTTATTCATATTCTAAAACACTTCTTATTCACTTAACCCCCCCCCCCCCCCAAAAAAAGGTCAATTCCGTCGCGCCCGATTCTAGGAGCCTGTGATAGTACGATAGCTAGATACTGAGTTGTATATGGGACATTCTATTGTAGTAATTAGTCAAATGTGTTTTTATATACTTATAAAGTCTCATCCAGGGATGGGTTAAGGACTTCAGGCTGAGTGCAAAAAAAGACACAGTTTGACACTCAATTAAAATAGAATTTTTTTAATAGTTTTAATCAGGGGTGGAGATCGTGGAGTTTTCTTGCACAGATCTATTTCTGATATAATATTGGATTAATTCATGTGGATCGTATGTCTTGGAGGAAAAAACATTATTATTAAAATCACGGTCTTAATGATTTGTTGTTTTTATCAATAAAATAGGAAAATTATGAAAAATGAACTATAAGATACCCAAATATTTTGGTTTCATGCTCTGAAACCTTTGTCGAGGGACAAAAGAAAAAAAAAAGAAAACTAGACGAACAGCCAAGAAAATAAGAAAAGTAGATGGAAGACGCTTTGAGATAACCATTTTGACTACTATAGTTGAAAAATCAAATAAGTATGCCTCTGGGGATGACATGACCCCCCAAAGCTCTTGGGAAAGAGTTGTAAGTTATGAAATTTGCCTAGTGTTTATATATAGTATTTGTTATTGGGAAAAATTGACATTTTTCTGGCAAGGGGCTTCCAGGGATTCATTTTAAAAGGGAAACTTTACACGGGAAAATTTACCAGCATTCCTGTTAGAAATAAGACGGAAAACGCTATGTAAAACTAAAAAAGGAGAAAACCCGAAAACCCCACACAAGTTGCTCAGATTAATTAAAGCACGAGCTGGTTAAAAGATTCTGTTTCTTTCGGAATTCTTACGATCTCGTTCGCATTACGATTTTCTCAAATTTCATTTTTTTTCAATTTTCAACTACTATAGATTGAGAATTTTTATTAGATTTTAGATCTCATTGCTATGACAACAAAAACGAATATAAAATAATTAGCATAAGATTATTTCCCAGATAAATGTTAATTGACCACTTTTTCCCTTTATTCATTTTATTTTCTTTGGTGTTCTAGATAAAACGGATTCATATATTTGAATCAGTTATACCGATATAGGAAAGCTGTTTTGCCAAAAAAAAATTAAGGTTGAGGCTTATATATAGCCTAAATTTGGCTAGATCTGTGGGGTACCAAGCTAAAAAAAAAAACAAAAAAAAACTGGACAATGGTGTATTTGTGGACTAGCTTTTTACCGATTTTATCAGTCTTGTATGTTCATCATTGCTTTGACAATATTAAGTAATTTTATTTATATATATATATATATATATATATATATATATATATATATATATATATATATATATATATATATATATATATATATATATATATATATATATATATATATATATATATATATCTTTATAAGTGAGCAATAATTCGAAAACGCCTCCATATTTTTTCGGGGAAATTGGCACCCTGGTACATTCTGGCCTAAAAAATGATTTAGATTGGTCAAAAGTTTGAGAAAAGTCATTAAGAGCCTTAATTTTGAAAAAAAATATTTATGTGAGTAACGTCATTTTTATATAGATAGCAGTATTGCAATGACGTTGTCACATGCTTAAAGAGCAAAAAACTAGTACTTGCAAAAATATTTGTGTATATTTTGACAAGGGACTACAAAAATTCCAAAATCTTAAAAAAGAAAGCCAGAAGTTTGAAGTTTAGTAGAAATCGTTGTTAGAAATCGGACTTGCTGTAATAATAAAATATCTTTGAATAGACTGCAATATAAAAAGACATTAAATTGCCTAAACAACAAAAACTGGTAATTGCAAAAATATTTATATGTATTTTAACAAGGGATTACAACAATTCAAAACCCTAAAAGAAGAAAACAAAAAGTTTGAAGCTTAGTACATATTGTTGTTAGAAATCGGAGTAGCTTCAATAATCAGATATTTTGAACAAATTTCACTATGAAAAGACATTAAACTGCGTAAAGAGCAAAAAACTGGTAGTTGCAAAAATTTTGTATGTATTTTAACAAGGGATTACAACAATTCAAAAATCTTAAAAAAGAAAGCCAAAAGTTTGAAGTTTAGTAGAAATCGTTGTTAGAAATCGGACTTGCTTTAATAATCAAATATCTCTGAAAAGACGGCAGTATGAAAAGACAGCAAATTGTCTGCGGTTAGAAGACAAGCGACAATGAGAATCCTTATATAGAATCCTGCCGAGTGCCGGGGCCCGGCGGCTGGTAATCGCAAAAATATTAGTTCATATTTGGACAAGGGATTAAAACGCTCCAAAAACCTTAAAAATGAAAACCAAAAGTTTTCGGAATGGGGGCAAGGAGGATGTGCGAAGCCTCCGTCTTTGGGCTTGGCGCTAACTTTTTATGTTTCTTTATAGAATATTATTGTGTGCGAAAAACAAAAATGGTATATTATACTTGCTTTAGTTACCATAAGGTGGCTCCCTCTTTCTTTCTTTTTCCTTTCATTTATCATGTTTTGGTTCTTATTCTTAAATAATTTGAAAAATCTATTTTGTTTCTTTTATATTTTTTTTGTGGACTGAAAACGACCTGGCGGAGATCCTTGCCAAAGTGTCTACTTTGTTTTCGTCATTCATTGGCTGAAAACTATTTTCGTTGTCCTTTGGTCTTTTGGTTCTTCATTTCTTTTTTTTTCGTTCTTTGTTTTTTCATAAATAAAGCATAGCCAATTTGGCCTTAAAACATATCTAGTATTTTCCTTTATTTTTTTATTCGACTGTTTGGTACAAGCACATCAAAATGGCCCCAATACCGTATTTTTTCTTTTATTCATGGCTGGTTAAATGTCTACATGTTAGCAAATCCACTGTCTGTGAGACCACTTTTGACGAAATTTATCGTCGATGATGGTGCCGGTGCTCCGGAGAACAGGGAAGCTTTAAAATAACATTTTCACATAGAAACAGCTCACCTGCCAAATTTTTCAGCTCCATAAAGAACACAAAAAGCCTTTAGCTGAATATCTTATGACAACGTTTATCATAAATTTTGACTATTAAAATAAATAAAGTAAGCTCGAGTTATTTATAGCGGACAGTTAAGTCTCTGGCGGAGATTTAGAAATTATTTATAATATTAAAATTTATGTCAAAAATTTATTTTCTTAAAAAAAAAAACACTTAACGCCAGGGGTAACGGAATTTTTTCGGTATTCTTTATTTGGCATGAATTATTGCAGATGAATCATAATTTGTTCCTTATATAAAACATCTGTCAAACATGCAGCAGAAAAAAACGTAGGGTACAAATCAAGGCTGTATCGAGGGTGGTTAGGGGGTCTGACCCCCCCCCCCCCAATGTTTGTCCCACTAGTAATAACGTAACAAATGTGAACATAAACAAATTTTTGATAAATTAAAAAAAAAATTAAGACCCTCCCCCCCCCCCCGACGAAAACCCCCCCGACAGGGTAGCTTTAAAATAACATTTTCACGTAGAAACAGCTCACCTGCCAAATTTTTCAGCTCCATAAAGAACACAAAAAGCCTTTAGCTGAATATCTCATGACAACGTTTATCATAAATTGTGACTATTAAAATAAATAAAGTAAGCTCGAGTTAT
This sequence comes from Artemia sp. Qi Xiang Cuo, assembly GCF_049724085.1. NCBI lineage: Eukaryota > Metazoa > Arthropoda > Branchiopoda > Anostraca > Artemiidae > Artemia > Artemia sp. Qi Xiang Cuo. The sequence goes on along the minus strand of NC_142800.1, from coordinate 4,812,033 downwards.
TTATAGCGGACAGTTAACTCAATCTGTCATAATAAGGAGGGATTTTAGGCACCATAGCGTACAGTAGAAGGTACTCGCGCCAGTTTAAATGCTGCAGAAGACTATATGTCAGAAGAATAAATGTCAGAATTTGAATATAGTTTCACCTATTTGAACTAATAAAACAAAAATAAAAATTGCTCTTCGATTGGAATCATTATAGCTTGTCCGTATTAAGTATCGATTAATATTGAGCTCTCTATCGTTTTCAAAAAATTGGATCATAGTAACTTTTTTTTCTTCTGTTGAAAGTTTGCAATTTTCTAATCCTATTTTTAATTATAATACTTCCAAAAACAGTGGCGTAATTTCGTCAAAATCCGGGGGGGGGGCAAAGTTGGAGCCAATTTTCCCAAGTAAAAATGGTAGTAAAAACTGAAAATGAACAATTTGGTACCATAAAGGCACTATTTAGTACTATAAAAATACTATAAAGATGCTTTATAGTAATAGAAAGGTAAATATATACTAAAGAAAACTGATCCGTTTCTATTGATGCTTGAATTATGCAGGCTTATCTTAGTTTCGACAAGATTTTCGAAGAAACAAAATTTCAGCTGGAAGGGAAAACTTGGGTCGGGAGGGGGGGGGGGGAATCGAGGTCTGGGAGGGGCAGTTGCCCCCCCCCCCCATTTTACCCAAGAGCAAATCACGCCCCTGTCCAAAAACCGTGAGCGATTTTTTAACGTAATTTTTACTAACAATCGTGGGTTGACAGAAAATCGTTAGCCTACCAACAATTTTAAAGTTACACCGTGGGATTCAGCAGATCAGAGAACCGTATTGTAGAGGTGTCAGGCTATTATATACAAAAATGAGGAATTTTGCAGTTTTTGGTAGAAGAAAGATCACGGACGCTTTTTTACATGGGGATCGTATCGGACCAGGATCCTAGGGATAGGGCTCAAGATCCAGACAGGGCTCATTTGATAGAAAATCAGCAGTTCTAGTGCTCTTTTTAAGTGACAAAAAAGTTAGAGGGTAACTAGCCCCCTCCCACGCCCTTTTCCCCCAAAGACATCCGACAAAAATTTCAAGATAGCCATTTGATTCAGCATTGGTGAAAAGTCCAATAACAAGGCCTATGCGGATGACATGGCCTCCCAGAGTCACTGGAGAAAGGGCTGTAAATTGTGCAATTTGCACATTGTTCATTAATAGTATTTGTTATTGAGAAATATACGGACATTTTTTGGGGATATTTTTTCCGGAAGGAAAGTTTCGGCAGAAATTTCCCAGGGAAAATTTAACGCAAGGGGGGGAGGGAAGAGGATTTTCTAGCATGATTTGGAAAATGGTCAGAAATTCAAATACAAGCTTTTTTCAGCTGAAATTAAGGTGCAACTTTAAAACATAAAACTAACAGAAATTATTGTGTTTATGAGGGAGAGTTGCCCCTTCCTCAACCCTCACTCTTTACGCTGAAGTTTGACTTTTTGTCACATATCTTTAAGAAAAACTGTTCAAACTTTTAAAGAATTTTAAGACTGCAGCGTAAAGAGCGAGGGTTGAGGAAATGTATCCCCCCTCACATACAGAATGATTTCTGTTTGTTTTAAGTATTAATATTTATCTTTACTTTCAGTTGAAAAATTTTGTGTTTTTTTTCGTTTGTATATAAAAGTCCCACTTAATTACATATGAGGGTTCAACCCTCCAATAAATTTGCTACCCAATTAATATGTTTCTGGAAATTGCTAGTTTCAAATTTCTGTTGATTGACAATTGTGTTTTTGCTAGGTAACAGAAAACTGTTTTTAACAATGAGCCAAATTACGATTATTTTTTTTTCTGATAAAATTAACTTAAAACTCTAAGGAAGAAGGCGACATTTAATGTTTTGCGCTTTATAATATACAAATTTTAATGAAATAATTTAAAAGTGTTTCTCTTAAAGGTGTGGGTGGCAATCCATATAACTTGTAACTTGCCACAATGGGACGCCAGAAATAGGACTATTTTTTTTTTAGATACGGAGTTTAGGTACGGTTATGAACTCCTAATTTTTGGGATTGTTCAAACTTAAGGGGAATGGTATAAATGCCTAAAACGAAGGCCTTTAAATTGGCTGTACCCTCTCTTTGGACGAGTCTAATAGCTATGTAAATAACACTAAGTAAAAAAAATAAGCTGTGATAGTAACAAAGAACTTGATTATCGATATTGTTGAGTAACTGAATATTTTTCAAATTAATATATATTAATAATATATTCCATTTTATATTGCAATTTATTAATATATTGCAGGAATGCCTCTACCAGGTTTGGACCATAGTGAATCCGATTTACATTTTAATATCCAGAAGAAGATAACACCGTGGAAGTCAATTCTTCCTGACTTAGAAGCAATGGCCAATGTTGCCAAGGTAATCTCCAATTAGAAAAATATACATTCATATCGATACCCAGGGTGGGATCAAGAATAATCACCTTGGAGAATTGGGAAATTGGGGGGGGGATTACAAGTTTAAAAGTTTCATGTTCACCTGATAGATTTCATCATACCCCTCACATCCCCTCAATGGCTTGGACTTAAGTCTACCTACCAATAGGCTAACGACACTACGGAGGATTGTAGTTTAACATGAGTAATTAAACGATTTTTTGTTATGACGGAATAGCTCTTAAGATTTTTTTTTCCTATTTGGGAGGGTGTTGGTTTGCTATTATGTGAAATAAAATATTATTTATAACATTTAGGTTTTAAAATAGCTCTTAAAAATTTAAACTATCCTGATATTGTATTATACTCTTAACGGCTAAGATTTTGAAAGGACTGATCATCGTTAAGCCCAAAGGAATCAATTTTCTTAATATTTTCTATTTTCGAGGACTTAACAAAAAAAAAAAAAAAAAAAAAAAAAAAAAAAAAAAATTGCTTACAGTATCCTGTTCACCTATGAATTGGGGTTTTACTGCTAGGTAAGATTTCATCCTGAACCCTGAAGGGTAGTCTTCACACTCTTCTGGTTGTCTCATTCAGGTCAAAATTTCCTTTTGTGTATAGGGGGTAAAGCTTGGAATAATTTTGATAATGAGACAAAAAAAAATATAGTAAATTGCTTTATTTTGAGAAAAAAATTTAAATACATATTATATAACTTTTTGACATATTAGATCTTTTAGAAGTTTATTAGTTTGATATTTGATAAACCTAAGGTTAGGTTTCACGTCTGGATTGAAGGAACTATCTCTTCTCCTTTTTTTAAGTTATGTTAATTAATCTGTCCCCACTCAGGACAAGGACAAAGGTCACCTTTGTCCGTGTCCTTTGTCCACCTTTGTCCAGGACAAAGGACAAGCTCTATTCCTTGGTTGGATTATTTTATTTGATTGTATGATTGATTTAAATAAAGGATTATACAAGAGCATGGTACTTTAATCGTCCTGAACATAAACCTGCCTAAGGAAAACATAAAGAAAATTGTGTATCGTGCCTAAGGATACATAAAGAAAAACAAACGTTTTGAATATGCAGCCAGTGTAATTGTCCATCTTTGGTCGTTGATCGTATCTTCATGTTGTAAAAAAAATATACATAACTGACTTTAGTTTGGGTTGGTTGAAGGGCTTTAGTCTTTATTTATAAAAGTTTATTTTTAATAATTAGGCCTACATAGAATAATGCATAAGAACTTATTGATCTTTATATGTTAATATTTTAATTTTTATATATTAATTCTTGATAAGTAATGAATATAAAACCTTTTTAATATTAACCTGACTATAAATTCTACGATTTTTAAATAATTCCCGTTTTTCATGTTTCCACTTTGCTGTTCTGACGAATTTAACCCGCTCTTCACCGATATAAATAGTTACCCTCATTCTCAACCCTCATAGTTACCCAGTTACTCAACAGCTTATTCGAATTGTTTTTATTTATTTTATTGTCATGCGAGACCGTCCAATGGATAACTTCTTTTGTCTTTAGTGTATTTTTCCACCTTTTGTTTCATATTTGTTTATTCTCTCTTACTCTCAATTAAGTTCCAATTCATTCTCTTGGATATTTTTTTCTAAATACAGCTTTTTCATTTTCCAAGGCAATTTTCAAGAAGAAAAAACTATCACAGTACCCTGTTTTCGCAATAGAAAAATTGTAAAGCAGTTCAGTTTCTACTACATTAAATTCCCTAAATTCCCTAAACATTATTCCCTACTACATTAAATTCGCTAAGCATCCCCCATGAGGACCTTAAGTAACTTTTAGAGATTCAAAACTTGTGTACCTAACCTGTCCTTAGAGAATACTAAAATGGAAGTATTTTCCCCTTCTTATTCATGACAAAAAAAACTGTTTACATTAAGTGCTTTTTCATTAACTTGCTCCTTGGGAAAAATTTTGGCTTTATATTTTAAAGCTGAATTATTTTTCCATGTCACTGGCTTTATGACATATTGGTATTTAAATATTATGTAAAGAGAGCGTTCATAGGCGAATGTGAGCTAGCTCATAAAATCTGCATTGCAGAAAATTAGAAAATAAGATTTTCGGGTTTTGCCTGCCATCTGTTTGAAAACACTTCTAGACTATTATGGTTAAAGCCGCGCGTTTTTGTGTTTCAAGGACAAATAGGCCAATGAATCAGCCAATTAAGAACCCTGTTTATTATGCTGCGTCAAATAAAACATCGAATAATATAATACCTCCTTTTTACTTGGATTATTTTCTAAAGTGTTTTTAAGATTTATCTCATCAAATTTGCTTCTAAAAGTCTTATTTGGCGTTTGATGGTAAAATTTTTTATTTCTCTTCTGGTATTAATTATTATTTTTTGGGATTACCGTCATGATTCCATGGAATTTATTTTCAATCGAGTGTGCGACTCTAAAACCTCAACAATGGAAAGAGCTTTAACAGTTTGTATGCACCTGTTAGCAGTAAACATGTTGCCATCGTTCTCTGTTGCTATTGTTCTGTACTTCCAGAAATGTTGGGGTATCTGGCAATCTGTGGTGTGTGGTATCTGGTATAATGTGTTAATCTGTGATTTATATTGTGTGGGTCAAATTTGCAGATTTTGTTTTCGAAAAGAGACCATAGTATGGTTTTGCGCTTACAGAAATTGATAACTGACATGACAACGCTGGTAGTATGACAAGAACAGGATTAAGGTTTAAAAAACTTCTTTCGGTATTCGTTAATGTTGTTGACTACAACTTCTAGCATCATTTTCCTTTATAAAAACAAACAACAGTTAAAACAATATGGAAAACTTAAATTTGTACAAACCTTAAATGAATATTTCGGCTCTAGATTAAAGAGCCGTCCTCGGCCAAACACTTCTGTAAATAAAATAAGACTCACAATAAAATGCAGTCTTTCACACTAAAGTTAAAAGAGCCCCAGAATCATTATTTCAACGAAGCTCAGCCCACAGTCCTTGTTGAATATGAGTGTTTGGCTGAGGACGGCTCTTGGATATGGAACCAAAATATTCATTCAAGGTTTGAATAAATTTCACTGTCTTAGATTTTCCTATTGTTCACCTGTTGTCTGCTTTTATGATTGAAAGGCAATGTGGTCTTTGGCGTTATTTACATTTTCCTGTACAGGATACTTATATCTATAAGTTATCGCTTCTGAAGTACCGATGCTATTGGGAAGTATCTTACGGTATCAAATGTCGACACCTTCTAAGTATTCCTCAGGTCAATGATCTTCATCCTCACGATACTTGGACAAGAAATGGAATTGAGTTCCCTCTCGTCGTTTCAAGTAGAAGTGCTTTCTCTAGTGATATATAGACAGACTAAGCTTCGGAATAAGCTCAGTCCATAAATCAAAAATTTATATTATTTTGATTAATTTAAATCTGAGTTAATTATTAATCTCTTTGATATTATCCCTCTGAAATAGATTGAACATGGTAAATTTAATGTAATTTAGTTTTCTCTTATATTTTATTTGTTTTACTAAGTCTTTTTTTTTATTAAAAAGGTGTGTGGTTCAAGATTATTAAATGTAACCTCATGTATATGTTTTGCTGTATATAAGTTTCACTCAGTACTTAATTTCGCTGATAATTCTTTGTTCTTAAAATAGTCTTAAAATATTGTCATCTCATTTTTTTTCTTGTTGAGTAGAATTCCCTCGTAAGCTTAACTTTTTCCGTGCCGAGTTTAGAGAAGTAAAATTTTTGATAATACCCATTTTATAAAAAAAAAGCTTCAATAAAGGGGAGTCACTACCAACATTCAGTATTTATATTTTTTTTAGAAAAAGCCCCAAACTGGTGGGCTGGTTGTCGTCGCTTCATTGATAGATAAACCAACAAATTTAGGAGGACTTTGTAGAACATGTGAAGTTTTAGGTGCTAGTGAATATGTGCTCCAAAGCTTGCATTTTACAGAAGACAAACAGTTCTCAGCGCTTAGTGTTTCATCCGAGAAGTGGGTACCTTTAAAGGAGGTAAGCTTTCAATTTATTACTTGGCAAGTAAGGGGTCTCTTATGTTTTGCAATAATTGTCTGTATTTTATGTTTTTGTAAAATTTTTACAAATTATGTTTTTGTAAAAAATTTACAAAAATTTTTTGTAAAAAAAAATTGGCCTTTATTTTTTTTTTTTTCTTGTTCTAAAATTCAGTTTGAAGCCTACTCTTTAAACTTAGTGTTTGGCCTATTTCGGATGCCTTTAATAGAATAAATGAATATGTGAACTGAGTAGACTCAAGTGTATTTATTTAAAGGGATGTCATTAATATCCTTATGACGCATGACTTTGAAAATGATTCTATGTCGTATTAGTCTTTGCTACTTTCCCCATGCGTATATTTTTTTTTCTACGACTCAATAATTATAGTTTTTTACTGTTATCTGTTGTATCCTAAGAAACAAACCGGAAGACGCGTATAGTTGGATAATTTTAGGCAGAAATGTCTATTGAATATCCATAAATGGTTCCAATTTTTTTTAGTGCCTCTTTAATCTATTCAACTCAAATCTAATTCTGATTTTATAGTCATATTTCTGACTTAAGTGCTGAAACGCTGATACGCTTAAAATTTTCTGAAATTCCTGATCAATTTGTAGCGAAAAGTCGTTTCAGAAAAATCGTTTAGTTAAGTGAACTCAAACAGTTTCTGGTCAATTTTACTACTAAACAAGAAGCTTCACGTTGCGTCATGATCCTTCTTTCCGGGGGTGAAGTGAATGAAATTTTATGATGATTAGGCCATGTTTCACTGATGGAGGAATTTATGGGAGAAATTTTATAAGGAAATTTTCAAAAAACTATAGTTTTTAACCAGAAAGGACAGTAAGAAAGGACTGAAAGTAAACTTGAACTGTATGGCACGGAGTGAAGAGATGGATCGAGTTTTAGACAGATTGGGTGGAAGAGAGGCGTATGCACGTGTTTGGGTCTCCGATTCCTTAAAAACATATAAACAACCTAGCATAGATCGTATTCATCGACTCTAATGCTAGATCTTTAGATTGACGGAGGGATGTCATTTTAATTATGCATGGGTCGTTTAAGGGAAATGAGATATTTTTTTTTAGATTTTCAAGGCACCCCAACAGCCGCTCAAGATCTTTTTTTGTTTCATATGAAATATGAAATATTATCAGTTTGATTTAGTCGAACTTTTTCTTATTTTAATTTAATTATGCATCTTTTATATTGCAATTTTTCATACCTAAACGTCTGTGTTTTGTGCTGCATCAGATGCTAAATTACTAATTAAAAACCAAATTTCTGCACCATATAATTTTTTTAAAATATAGATTAACTTCAAAAGCCATCTGTTACCAATTCATTTATTTTCATGCTGGGACAAGTTGGACTGTATTTAATTTTCAAATATATTGGAATTGTTCGTCTGATCTGAACTACATCTACTAAATTGAATAAAAAGTTGGAAATACATCTAATAATTGGAAATGTAGTAAATCTACAAATTATAATAAAAAAAAATCGAAAATATGTAACTTGCTTTATTGCAAAGAATTGAAAATTGAAAGAATATTAATTTTATCCATCTTGTCTGTAGTTTAGAATACCACCGATACAAACAACAAGAAGATCCAGGTAAGTCCTAAAACGAACGAGGATGAATGTGGTAGCTGTCAGGTTCAACTTGATGAACAGTCTTCGACCTTATCATGTGACGGTTGTGACAAATGGTTATGCACAGAGTGTATTGGAATCTCCCAGTCAGAATATGTGCTGTTCCGACAAGTGACTGATAGACTCACGTGTGAATGGTTTTGCCAAGTTTGTAAGGTTAGTGGAAACACTAGTCTAGGCTCAGACACAACCCAAAAGCCAATTGAATCAATTGTCTCAAAAGCTGTAACTGCCTCGCTTAATCAGTTCCAAATAGATCTCAAGCAAGAACTTGTGAACTTGAATAGTAGGATCTCGAACTTAGAAAGTGATGTCGCAAATTGTTCCCTAGCCGAGATGGAAACTAAATAGAAAACATAGTTAAAAGTAGGCTGAGCCAGTCTCATAGTGATAGTTCAAAGAAGTTTGAAAGTGACGTGAGTAATATTATTCGTGAGGACAGAGAAAGACAAGACACGGCAGCTTAACATTGGGACATATGGAATACCAGAATCGTGTAAAGAGGCTGCTGACATCCAAATGTTTATTTAGGACCATCTTGCCCAATCGTACAACCTGCCATCTGTTAAGGTTCTGAAACCAAAGTGACTTAGAAACAATTCTCCAAAACCAAGTGACCGCCCTAGGCCTGTTCTTTTCCTCACAGACATTTACAAGTTTAAAAATGAGATTGTAACTAAATCAAGAGATCTGAAGGGGAACGTGCAGTTTCACGTTGTTCGCACAAAGGCAGAAAGAGAAAATCGAAAACTGGATCAGACTTCAAAAAACGGGGTAGTAATGGAGCATCGACTCAATTGCCCACTGAAACAAGCACAATTGCAAATAGTTCGTTTTCTAGTAGTATTAGTATTAATAATGATATTAGTGATTCTTTCCATTCTTGCTCGAGCTCTAGCTCAACAAACACAAGTTATAAAAGTCTACTGAAAGCGATACACAATAACACAACAGTCAGTGCAAAGAAAATATTGAAACTGTTTTGCACGAATATTGATACAGTGACAAACAAGCTTCTGGAACTGAAAACTGGCAGCCACCATTGAAGGTTATGATATACTGTATATTTGTGAATTGACCCCCCAGAACTCCAGCAACCCATTGGCAGAAAACCATATCAGGATACCTGGATATCGCCTGTTCTCAAATTGGTTTATTAGCCCCTGAAGAGGTACCGCCATCTATGCAAAGGAGGGAATACAGGTTAGAGATTTATCTTTAAAACACGATTATTCCCCATGGGTTGAGAGTGTTTTTGTCAGTATTATCAATGAGGGAAAACCATTACTGATAGATTGTATGTATAGAAGCCCCAGGTGTCCAGATGCCCATGTGTCTTACCAAGCTCTAATTTAGTTGGCTGAACAAGCATCCAATAATGATAATCATGACTGAATTCTTCTTGGAGATCTGAATCAAAAGGATGTCAAATGGGTTGAGGGATTGGGTTATCAACAAAGCTCTGTAATCCATTTGTTGAATATTTGGGTAGCAATAGCTTATATCAGGTAATAGACCAACTGACCCGGTATAAGAATAACCAAACGCCATCCCTACTAGATTTGACAATCACTAACAACCCAGAATTGTTAATGAACACTGAGTACCTCCATTGGTGCCAACGACCACGTTTGTATTTTCCATGACTTGCTGCTTACTCAACGAAAAAAAAATTGCACTAAACGAACTTATATCGACTACAGCAAAATCAGGGAGATAATACGGGCAGTAGAACGGGACCAAATGATTGTCGAGGGAGACATTGAGCTAGCCTGGCCAAATTTAAAGAACACTCTGCTCCAAGCTGAGAGGACATGTACTTCATGTTTGAGGCATGTGAAGGCCTCAAAAACACTGCCATACCTCAACCGGCCTATGAATAGGGCTTATGAACCGTAAGAAGAAGGCTGTTTCAAAATATAAGAAATGCAAATGCACACACCCCTGGATCGTTTTGCAAGAGCAAGGAATAAACTGAGTCACCTGACTAAACATTTCATAGCTGACTATCAAGATAAATTGGAATTGAACATCAAAGACAACCCAAAGAGGTTCTGGAGATATGTATCTGCTAAAGATAAGATTGGACGAACTAAACCATTCCTGCTCAACCCTGAAGGAAAAAGCTGGAAGATCCGAAGAACATTGCAAATTTGCTGAACAACGCAATTGCATATAATTTCTCCGTGGACCCCACTGACGAGCCACCTTGCCCTACCCCCAGGGTGGTAGAGCACCCAATGCCAAAAATTTACGTCACAATGGACGAGTTTAAGAAAAGTCCAGATCCTAACAAAGCAAAAGGCCCAGATGGTATACAACCCAGGCTCATAAAAGAACTTGCAGATATAGTAGCTGAGCCACTCTGTTTACTCGTTAAGCTGTCTTTTCAGACTAGTAGCCTACCTGCAGATCGGTGGACAGCCATAATTACTCCGATATTCAAGAAAGGATCTAGAACCCAGCCTGAGAACTATCGACCTACTAGCCTGACCTTGGTTGTGGCTAAAGTTATTGACGGGATAGTCAATGATGTAATCATAGCACATAAGACTAAGAATGGCCTTCTTTTTGGTGGTCAGCATGGCTTCAGGAAAGGCATGTATTTTGAAACAAATCTAATACTAGCCTATGAATCTGTAACTGATATACTGGAGCAGGGTTTTCCATTCGACGTGTTTCTACTGGAACAAGCTAAGGTGTTTAATAAAATGTCTTGCCGCTACCTGATGGTTAAGCTGTCAGTATATCAGATAGACAATGATGTTGCCCAGTGGATTCACAGCTTCCTATCCAACAGAACCCAGATTGCCGCTGAATATGATTAAAGAGGTGACCTCATCTACTCCACACCGGTTCACGTTAAGAGTGGTGTCCCCCAAGGGACCAAACTAGGTCCAATACTGTTTAACCTTTACGTAAACGACGCTCCTGATGTGGTCAAGAATGGCTTGGAAATGTATGCAGACGATCCCAAACTCTTTGGTCCAGGGCAGCCTCTACACAAAATTACTCTTCTTTGCAAGAAGATCTCAGCAACCGCTGTCTGTGGGCAACAACATGGACGCTTGAGTTCAACCCATACAAATGCTTAGTCCTTCGTCTCGGTCCAAACAATCCCTGCCATAGTTATCACATGATTGACTCTGAAAGTGCCAATATGCCCATTCAGTGCCGAGGAAGAGCGTGATCTTGGGGTATTAATTGATGATAAGCTTAAATTTCATATTTACTGTCGGAACCAAGCAGCTAAGGCAAACAAGGGAACAAGGTCCTTGGTTTGATCAAGCGTTTAGTGACAAGTCGCCAACCAAGAGTTATCAAGAAGCTTTATACAGCCCTTTTTGTTCCATTTTGAGTTTGGCATGTCGGTTGCCAACCCGCACTTTAAGTGTGACATGGAGATACTTGAGAAGGTCAAGCGTGGAGTAACTAAGCTCTCTTTTGCCAAAAAACAAATCTACGAGCAACGACTAGAAAAGCTTGACCTACCTACCCTAACGTACCGTAGAAAGAGAGGAGATGTCGTCCTAGAATTTGAGATGATAACCAGGGACATCATCAAGCCCGTTTTCGATCACAGTGAATACACCAGAACACGAGGAAATCTCATAAAACTGCGTAAAAAAATTAGCAGAAAGCGTGAGAAGTTCAAATTTTTCACCAATCGCGTGTTCCACTGTGGAATTCACTTAGCGAATCTTCCGTGTCGGCTAGATCGGTTGATAGCTTCAAGATTGATGTTGACCGTGATTGGTGTGGCAAGTCATTGAAGACGCAATGGGACGAACCTGTATCATCGAGCACAATCTATTAGGTGCCATCCGCCCCCTTTAGCCCCAAATACGCCTGGCCGCCGATACATCTAGTGACAACCAACGAGGAAACCAAACCATCCTGTATATATGAAAATAGTAATGTTCCACTCATGAAGTGTGATATGAAGTAGTGTTAACCTTCCTGTTGTTAATTATTGTTATGAACTGTGTTATATGTAACACAGTTATATATGTAATAGTTAGTTATATATATATATGTCCTGTATATATGTAAATAGTGACGATCCAATTATGAACTGTGACATGAAGATTATCGAGTCAACGTTACCTGGCGACATCTACAGGTTCTTCAACCTTCGTCGCTAGAAGACGCGATTTAAGGTAATGTATAATCATGTTCCATCAGTAAACGTTGCATTTGTCGTTTTTTTTTTTTTAAAGATTAAAAATATTTTAAAAAAATCACTATCTTTTTGTTATAAAAAGATTTTTTTAAAAAAATAATTTTTTTTTACATTTTTAATTAAAAGTGTCTTACGGAAAATTTGATTTTATTGTGAGAACAAGAATATTTTTTTTCTTCAGGACTAATTTATTATGTTTTATTGTTTCGCTACTATTTTAAACAGAATATTATGCATGATTTGATCTTTTCACACATTCACTTAATGGTACATTTTATTTTCAAGACAAAGAAACTTGAAGTTGATGACATTATGACACTGACAGTATGATACGACATTGAAGTTGACAAGACGCTATGTCCACTGGAAAATATTTGTTGAACTTTTTGTAATTATTTACTTAAATAATATAAATTATTATTAAAATTCTTCTTTTTGACCAACCAATAACTTCTTTTGGGGATACTTTCTTATCATTTTTTTCCACTATATTTATGACTTTCTGTTAATGTAGGTCACTCATTGGCTATTTTTCCAATAGTAACTGTTTCGTTTCAATAGATAATCTAAATATGAGAGAATGTATCAGCCACTGGCACCGAAAATCATGGTTTTAGCTTTAAAAAAGGATAGGTTGACTTTTATTCTACTAATATTCTGCAAAGTGCGTTGTAGTACAAAGTGCGCTCTGCAAACTAGAGATGTTGTTGTTGTTGTTGAGTTGACGTTTGGGCGACTCAACCGCTCGTATACGTATGATCCTCTACTAAATCTTGGGCTCTAAGCGGAGCCACGTCACTTTGAATATCACACAAATATATATTTGGCACAGGCCACGTCAACACTTGAAAGATAATGGGGTTGTCCTTAGACGTTGTACAGAGTATCACATCCTGCTACGGTCAGATAACATGTCTAAAGATGTATAAAATAAATTTAAGAAACAGCTAAAAAATATAGAAAAAAATTAGATAAATATGACGTAGATGATTTCGGAGACCACACTGCCTTTCCATGACAGTAAATAAAAGTTCAAATAGGGATCAAATCCTTTTAATAAACAGTGTTTCACAAGCAGTGATAGAAATTCACAAACAATACCAGATATTTCGGTAAAATTAGTAGTAAATCTCGTTAAAAGTAGTAAAATTTATTTCGTCTAAGTAGTAAAATTTTTACTACTGATTACGGTCACTTCATATGTGACCGAAATATCTGGTATTTTTTGTGAATTTCTATCACTGCTTGTGAAACACTGTCTATTAAAAGGATTTGATCTCTATTTGAACTTTTATTTATAATCATATAAATTTAGAAATTAGATTTCAATTAGATTTCAATTAAAATTAGAAATTCACAAACAATACCAGATATTTCGGTAAAATTAGTAGTAAATCTCGTTAAAAGTAGTAAAATTTATTTCGTCTAAGTAGTAAAATTTTTACTACTGATTACGGTCACTTCATATGTGACCGAAATATCTGGTATTTTTTGTGAATTTCTATCACTGCTTGTGAAACACTGTCTATTAAAAGGATTTGATCTCTATTTGAACTTTTATTTATAATCATATAAATCATACGTAAATACAATAAAGACACAAAAATTATAGAACATTATGCATATTATAATTTTTTATGCTTAGTCAGTTGCTTTATATACTAGAGATTGTAAATGTACAACTTCTGTTTAAACAATACCGCCTTCTAATTTTACTGCCTCAGAGTCATCTACGAATCACATCCCCCAAAATTGTCAGAATTCAGCGTTTCGTTAAGATAAACTTGCGCTTATGGTTTAATCTTGCACACTGGCATGATAGTGCCGACAAGGCTATGGCAGGCATTGCCGCATGGACTTATTGATTAAACTTATGATTTATGAATATTAGGGCCATTTAAAAGTCCTTAATATCGTATTGTCGTTTTTTTTTTCAGTTATTGTAGGCATGGCATTATCCTAATGAAATTTAGGATGTGAGATTTCTTTCGTGTTTTATTTTGCTTTTGCACAGCGTTTATTATTTTTTTTTTCTCTCTCTCTTCTTTTGTTTTATTTCAGCTGAATATTTTGATTTTTGAGGAATCGTTTTTGCCTTTAGTTAAGGCCTGCGCATGTGAAGCCAAATTATTCCTATTGTCATTAGTGCAAAAAAATTACGTTAAAAAATGTCTTATTAAAAACCTTTATCCATTTTTTAATTGTAACGGAAAGGCAGAGTGGTTTAAGAATTTTTCTTCTAAAATACCAGAAGTTTCTGGTCTAAAGCACGTATTTAGTTTGAAATTTAAATGTTTGCTTATTTTAGTTCTTTAACAAATACTGCACACAAATTTGACCATGCAGTAATGATTGAACGTGATTTATTCTGAAGTCAGGATATATATAAAGCTGGTTCATTGTTTAAGAAATCGATAAGAAAAAGCAATCAATAAAAAAAAATATATTTTCATAATTTTGTTTTAAATAACTTGGAAAAAAAAAAAAAACTGTCATCCTAATCCAGCAATTGAGACAAATGTGCACTTGAACGAGGTTTTGGCCTTACTCATCTATCCAACTACCTAGGACCAAACAGAATAACCGAACCATCAACCAAATAGAAATGTCCAAATCCATGCAAAGTCGTCATCAATAAATGTAAGTCGTTGTAAATTTAAAAGCAAAAGCACCTTCATTCTAGCGAAATATTTCCAAGTAGAACCTTCCTTTAGGGATCATCAGAAGAAATACCACCTGCCTTAACGGGTTTCGAGGCTTTAATTTCTTTACCCGGCACAGTGGAGCCTCTACCATAAGATCTATATGATATCCCTATGTCAAGTAAAACTTGTGAAATACATGCATACTAGTAAAGCTATTAAAAATTACATACAAAATGAGTTTCATTGTTTCCTTAATAAAATCCCAGAGGTAACTATATATATATATATATATATATATATATATATATATATATATATATATATATATATATATATATATATATATATATATATATATATATATATATATATATATATATATATATATATATATATATATATATATATATATATATATATATATATATATATATATATATATATATATATATATATATATATATATATATATATATATATATATATATATATATATATATATATATATATATATGTGTGTGTGTGTGTGTGTGTGTGTGTGTGTGTGTATATATGTGTACCTCTGGGATTTTATTAAGGAAACAAGAGAGATATATATATATATATATATATATATATATATATATATATATATATATATATATATATATATATATATATATATATATATATATATATATATATATATATATATATATATATATATATATATATATATATATATATATATATATATATATATATATATATATATATATATATATATATATATATATATATATATATATATATATATATAAATCTGTTTGTGTTAAAGGATCTTTCAAACTGAGAGTTTCCAGTCTCAGCAATGTCATTTGACATGTCTTGTAATCTGTTGATCCTGGGCTGTACTACCTCCTTATATATTGCAGATGCAATATCAGATTTCCTTTTTATATAGTGTCTTAAATTTATTTGTGGCTTTTGAGCCTGGACAAAAGTTACAACCGATAGATGGTGGAAAAGTTATGTCTTTGGCCAAAGTTTACCTGAATTGTTGATTCTTGTTTGGTATCATACACTGTGAAGATCCCTCCCGGGAAGCATCAGCTCGAACGAAAGATTTGAAAGAAAAAAAGAATAACTATCAATTGGTGTTCTTTAGTAAAAAAAATCAATTGGTAGTTTTTTTTAACTGGGCCCCAAATAAGTCCCCCTTCCATGAGAAAAATCGTGTAGCAGGATCATTCTAGGCCAAAATTAATGTAAAATACTCACAACCGATTTTGAAAGAAAAACTATTATTTTTAGCATCTCTGTTCATCCTATTTTAAATAGCTTGCTTTATTAGCTTCATTATTGCCTAATATTATCTTGCTATTGTTTTTTTTTTAATACATCGGTTATTCTCAGGTGAAAGTACATGAAATACCGTCTTATATTGAATATATGAAGAAGGATGGCTATATCGTAGTTGGAGCAGAGCAAGCTTCTAGCAGCGTCTCACTAACGGAGTATAGCTTTCCAATGAAAACAATACTATTATTAGGGTAAGTTCCTCCTACTTTATATAACAAGTGTTTTGTTTTTATATTTGTTTTATGTGATAAGTGTTAATAAGAGTTGGGATAAGTGTTAATAGTGTTTATAAATGTTTCTAAGATAGAACGCTTCTTCCGTACACCATACCTAAGAAGTTGTGGATGTAAAAAAAATGTTTTTTTGAAAGCGCGTGTTCTTTTTATTCAAATTATGGTATTGCAATATCTAATTTGTGGGTATAGAGCTGTGGCGTTTTTTAAAAGCTTGTGTTCTGACAACTGGAGTATTTTTTTGGGGCGCAGTATCTTTAGGGGGGATGAGACTAAGATTTGAGCTGGAAAAGTGTCGTATGTCTTTAGTATTAGTATTTTTATGTTCAAATGCATTTGATTGAAATTGTGCGACGGTAATTTTGTTTAAAATAGTCCAAAGAACATATAACAATGCTTCCATGGTTGACATTACCCCCCCCCCCAGACCCCTGGGGAAAGGACTTTAAGTTATGCCTTGGGGGCATATATGGTTTTTATGGAATGGGTGGTCGTATTAAATTCAGAGGGGTTTTTATTTGATTCAGATTTGATTTTAAACTTGATTTTGATTTTAAGTTATAGTGCCCTTTTTAAGAGTCAGAGTGATTTGAGAGACCCCCCCCCCTCCCCACGCCCATCATTTCCCATAAAAAATATCCAAGCAAAGTTTTGCGATATCAATTTTTTCAGCATTGTTGAAAGGTTCAGTAATTATGTGTAGCAGTAGTGGTATTAGTGGCAGTGTGCAAATAGCACCTGTTTTCAACATCTCCTTCAATACATGATGAAATTTTTAACTTAATACCATCAATCGGTCCTGAAGCATTGCTGATACGTCCTGTTGACAACCTGTATGGGCATAGTGTGTTTCGATTTATTTCAATACAGCTACAATATTGCCCAAAATGTTTGCCTCAATACCCTTTGATTTATTTGTTGTAGTAGTAGCATCAGTAAATATAGCAGTAACAGTAGGAGTACAGTTAATGCTAGTAGTCTTAGCTTTAGTAGCAGCAGTAGTAGTAGCAGTAATAGTAATAGCAGCGGTAGTTGTAGGAGTAGAAGCATTAGTACTATGATTAGCATTAGCATTAGTACTGTTGTCTTTTGGTTAGTTCAACATCCCCCACAACAAGCGTTGTAAGTTTTAATTTCACACATGGAACTGTTTCTAATATATTACTGATTTGCTCTTTTGACAAACTGCATACGAATGACTGGCTGTCATCCATAAAACAGAAATATTCTGTGGAAATTTCACCTTCATAGGTTGTGGATTTTGAGCTAGCCAGAAGACACTGTGTGTATTCATGTAATGCTGCTTCTATGGTTACTGTAACTAACACCACTAATGGCATTAAGTTGAAACTTTTAGGGAACGTTTAGGAGCAGTTTCGATTTCACAGAAAACATATATGCATGCAGGTATTAAAATGGCATATAAGCATTTTAGGGCTTATAAGGACATAGGCATTGATGCTCTATCATAGCTTGTAGTATCATTGATATTTTACAGGAGCTAATTTGATTGAAAATTAAACATTCTACCCTCTTATGGGTCGAAAGTAATTGGAGGGCAATCAGCTCTCCTCTTTAGCTCATAATTTTCCTGACACTACAAATCAAAATTTTAAGACAGCTATTTTGTTCAGCATAGCTGAATGGTCTAGTAACTATATCTCTTGGGTATTGGGTAGGTCAAACTCCCACAGCTATGTAATTTGCCCATTATGCTTAAAAAATTAAATGTTGCTTTAAAATTAAATCATAGCCCACTGTTTGTATGCTGGTTGCCAATAAGAAATCTCAGCAATATATCAAGAACGACTGAGGGTATTAAGTCTGAATTTTCGGGGCTACTTCTATTATTATTTCTGCTCTTAAAATTTTACTAAATCAAAGGAGTGTAACTGTATCTAGGCTGTGAAAGAGCATAAATATAATTTTTTGGGGAATGGTATTAACTTTTATTTATCTGGTCAACTAGAGGATGTATTACCAAATTAAACACCACTATTAAATAAATGAAACCAAAAACGAGCAGAAATTAAAATAAATAAGAGTCAAACTCAAAACGAGCAGAAATTAATATAAATTGGGTTCAAAACCCTTATGCTTTCCAAAAGGTAGAATATGATTTTTACTTTACTGAAAAAAAGTTCTTTTAAATGTTTTGACTTTGATAACATTTTAGAAATAAAAAATAAATTAAGATTTTAAGGAATAAGTATCAGCATATGTATATTAAAATGACAATGCATATTTTTTTCAGTAAATTCATTTGAATTTTTCAGTAAAGTACAAATTATATTCTGGCTTTTAGAAGGAAAAAGTTTTTAAAATTAATAATCGAAAACAAATACTTCAAACTAGAGCAAACATATTCACGTTGCTAAAAACACAAATATCAAAATAGGGCTCAGACCCTCTCCACCTGCAAATACGCCGCTGTAACAAATGTCTTTTTTCAATTTTTTTTTCTATAACAACCCTACGGTTTGGATAATAAAATGAATAATTGCCCAGCCGAATTTAGTTCTAAATTTGACGTTAAACATATATACAAAAGGAAAGCATATATATATGCTTATATATAACATATATATATATATATATATATATATATATATATATATATATATATATATATATATATATATATATATATATATATATATATATATATATATATATATATATATATATATATATATATATATATATATATATATATATATATATATATATATATATATATATATATATATATATATATATATATATAAACATATATAAACAAAAGGAAAAAGACAACCACTCATACATATTAAGTAATTAAGTATTAAGTTACAGCAAAGTGCGTGAAATCACCAGTAATTTTACAAATTAATCCATTATGTATAGTTGGGAGTTCCGGTGAGTAGCATGAAGGGGTTATACTCCGAGAAGTCCAGTCCTATTGGCAGCTTTCATGACTATCTTATGGTGTGTAATAAGTTTCCAATTTGCTTGCCGCAATAGGAAAGGTGATATCATGCACTACCCCAAGGCAAAAGAAATGACTCAAGTTGTCACTAAAATGTTTAAAATGGTTTACCTGGACTTTTTTTTCTTGTGTTAGGAAGTCAGTATATAATATTTCAGCACTTGTTGCCAAAAAATTAACTATAACTGTAATTTTTGTTTCTCTATTCTAGGAATGAGAAAGAGGGGCTTCCAGTTGAGCTTATTCAGCAGCTGGACGTCTGTGTTGAAATACCCCAGGCTGGATTAATTCGGTCATTGAATGTTCACGTTACTGGTGCTCTTTTTATTTGGGAATATGCCAAACAACATGTACTAAAATGACAAAATATATAAGTTTATTCTTTCGTTTGAACATTTTTGTAGCTTTGTGTTGCCTGGACATCTGGACTTAAATCTATCTGGACTTAATTTTTTTTTTCTCAGAAACTAAATTATAGCCTGATTTTGAGATTTTGAATGTTCTTTTTCTATGTCTCGCTCAAACAATACTACTACTACTAACAACTCACCGCAGCACCAAGCCGCCTGAGACCAACACAGCTACGCACGCTCCTCCTTCATCCCAATCTATTCAAAGCTTCCCTCTTTACACCCTCCCAGGAAGTTCCCATTTCCCTTATATCTTTCTTTATGACATCCTCCCGCCCCAGACGAGGACGACCTGCTTTCCGTTTGGCCCTAGACGGTTGGCCAAAAAGGACAATCTTCGTCAATCTCTCATCTTTCATCCCTACAACGTGCCCTAGCCACCTCAATCTTTCTTTCATTATAGCCCTAAATACCAGTATTGAACCACATTTTTCGTACAGCCTTTCTGTTTGAAATACAGTCAGTCAGCCGGGTATACAGAACAATCCTTAAGCAATTTCTCTGGAAAATATCAAGCAAATTTACATCCGCTTTTCGAAGCGCCCATGCTTCAGAGCCATATTTGGCCACTGTCATCACTGTGGCTTCTAATATTCTATCTTGGTTAGCAGACTTATCTTCCTGTTATTCCAAAGTTTTTTTAACTGTAAAAAAAGCATCCTGAGTCTTGGCTATTCTACTTTTAACATCTTCACTACTACCACCATCTTTACTAATAATACTACCAAGGTAAGTGAAGCTGTCCACCTGATCAATCTTTTCATTACCCAGCGTCACCTTTTCATCTTCACTTATTCCTAGCCTTAGTGACATAATCTTCTTAATATTAATTTTCAAACCTATTCTAGCACCCCGAACTCACAAAATCTTTTAAAGTTCATTCATTTTGGTCACACTTTCATCTAGGATGCTTAAATCATCAGCATAATCTAAGTCCAGGAGACTTTTTCCTCCTCGTTTGATTCCGTGGTCTCTCATTGCCTTTCCTGTGCTCTTTAAGACAAAGTCCATCAAAATAATCCATATAAAGGGGGATAGGACACGATCCTGCTTAAATCCTGATTCAATACAAAACCAACTGCTAACCTCATTTCCTACCTTAACCGCAGTAGTGTGATTCTCGTACATTGCACTAATCAATTTAATGTATTTGTCTGGTATACCATACAAGGATAAAACCTTTACTAAAGCTCTTCTATCAGCAGAATCAAACGCTTGCTCATAATCTATAAAACTTAGAACCAAAGGTGTTTGACAACTCAGGCACTTCTCAATTATTACCCTAAGAGTGAAAATTTGGTCGACACATCCTCTACCTTTTCTAAAACCGCACTGTTCTTCTCTTAAAACTTTGTCTACGACATCTCTCAGTCTAAAAAGTATCATATTACTACGTAATTTGTTACCTACAGACACCAGACTAATGCCTCGATATTTACCACACTCACTTTTATCAGCTTTTTTTATAAAGTGGCTTAATTAAGGTTTTCCTAAAATCGTTAGGTACTTCCCCTTTTTCAAAAATCATATTCATAATCTTCAGTAGCTTATTTCTAACCTCAGAGCCACCATGTTTAAGAAACTCATTTACCACCCTATCAGCACCTGGAGCCTTATTATTTTTTTTAATCCTTTTAGTACTCTCGCTAATTCTTCCTCACAAAACAAATCTTCCCTCACATCCAAGGAATCACAAACTTTTTCGTTTTCCTCTATATCTGTTCCTGCAACTCTTTCTCGGTTTAGTCAAGTCTCAAAATGTCCTGCCCGTCTCTATTTAGTTTTTTCCTTATCGCTAATTGTGGCCCCGTTCGTATTTTTAACTGGGCCAAGTCCGGATTGACCACTCCCTCTCAATTTATTAGCATGCCAGTACAATATTTTACTATTATGCCGTCTAGCTACATCTTCCAGATCCTCGGCAAATTTATCCATGGCCTCCATGTTTCACCTCCTTAGTTCATATTTTAATGCTTTCTCCACTTTCTTTACATTCCTTTTGTTTTCATGTGATCTATCACTCAGATAAATCTTGTACAAGTTCTTTCTCCTTTCTCCTTTCTATTAAACATAAAGCTTTTTCACTAATATTCCTAGCTGCAGTCCTATCTTTCTTCACTACGACAGCTTCAGCAGCTTCACAAATTATTTGTCTAAAATTATTCCAACCATCTTCCACATTATCAACTTTTAAACTCTCAAGTTTAGTATTCAACTGTTCCTGGAAATTTTCTCTCAAATTCTCATCCTGGAGTCTACCAACATCATAACTTCCTGGGAGGTAGTTACCCTTCCGATATTTCAGCTTTAAATTAACCCTTGACACTACTAGATGGTGATCTTTACTTTTAATATCAATAACAGCACTCCTATATAACCTAGTATCATGTATTGATCCTACCAGTCTTGGGTTTACTATAACATAATCAAATAAGGTTTGCTGTCCTACCATCACGTGAATACCATGTTAACTTATGAGCCATTTTATGACCAAACACCGTACTGGTTATAACTAGATTGTTATACCTACAAAATTGCAAAAGTCTCTATCCATTACTGTTTTCTTTTCCTACACCAAATTTTCCTAGGCTAGGATACCATCTATCCCTTTTTCTACCAAACCTGGGCGTTAAAATTTCCTAGTAAAAACATCATATTTCTACTTGGGACCCTGTCTATTTGCTCCTGTAGCTGTAAGTGAAACTCATCTGAGTCACTGGTATCTCCATCAGTCGGTTCTACAGGGGCATATACTACTATAACTAATACCCTGAACTTTTTAGTCATAAAATGAGCAATTATTATTCTATTATTAATACCTTCTCAGCCTAAACAAGACTTAGCAGCTTTCTTATTCATCATGAGCCCTACTCCCTGTCTATGTACCTCATCCTTCCTGCCTGAGTAAACAAATTCTATATCGCTAAAACAATGCTTTCATAGAAATGAAATTCTCTTATTTCACTTGGGTTACATGACAAATTATATGCATATCAAATATGCTGAAAGAAAAAAATTTTCGTTGGAACTGGAAAAAGATAGGAAATGGAAAAACACGATGTTTTTTACTTCTCTTTTGGACAAGATAATGGTTATGTCGTCTGTTTAAAGTAATTTATTCTTATTTCATTCCGTATTAATCCGTAATTTTCGAATGCCTCTAGCTACCGCAGCATCACTGGCGTCAATTTACGAAACAGAGATATTTTCGAAATATGGAGGCTGGCACTTTTTTTTTGTTTCTTTGATATTCTCTCAACGAAAGTACAAAAAGGTATTTTTTATGGAAATACAAAAAAAAATATAAGAACCACGTCCCTCGATTAACGCGCTTGATTACAACTAGGGAATTTTTTTTGGACTTTTCTTTTACTAGTAAGACAGGTTATTTTACTAGTAAAACAGTCTGATCTCCTGAACCTGAACTCCAGGCTCAGGTATTTTTTTTTTACCGAAGAGCGATAGCTCTGGCTCCAACGGGCCAACTCCAGTTGCAACAGGCTTTATTATATATTTTTACTAAAACGTCATTCATGGTTGTAACCTACGATGACTGTAGTAATTCATATTGACATTCTAACTTAACAAAACCTGTCAGACCACTTTTCTGTAGCTACACCCACTTCCGGGCCAATCAGAGATGTTTCTACGGACGGTCTTCCATGTATGGTAATTTCAATATCTTAAAAAAAAACAAGAAAAAAAAACCTGTCCATCTTGGCTAGAACCTAATATAAGTTATTGCATATATCAAAAAGGTATCTCCATTTGCAAAAAGTTATCTTCTTTACATATATCTGGTCTAAATGGTCTTCATTAATGAATGAATAATGGGATGAAACAGAGCTCGATAATATTATTATTTTTAATTGGATTGTATGAAAGTGGTAAAAAGGGTTGAAACGGCTTACCAGTTAAGGTAAATCTGAGAGGATGGTAAGCCTCACGCAACTTGACATAAATGTTAGAATAACATCATTGGTATCAATCTGTGGAAACGGTTACTGGTGACAAGGTGATCATGTGACTTGACCTAGCTATACTTCTTGGCTGTGTTCTGTATAATACACAAGTACATAATGAAGGATGGGGGCAATGTATAATATTCTTTAGCAATGGAGTATACTAAAAAGTTGAAACTAATAGAGTCGTAGGTGCCAAGATGATCTTGTGACTTTACTTAGCTATACTTCTTGGCTGTGTGCTGTATATTACACAAGTACATAATGAGGGATGGGGTCAATGTATAGTTTTCTTCAGCAATGTAGTTTGCTAACAGGCTGGAACTAATAAAGTCGTAGGCGCCAAGATGATCTTGCAACTAGACTTAGCTATACTTCTTGAATGTGTTCTATATAATACACAAGCACACAATGATGGATGGGGGCACTTTAAAATATTCTTTAGCAATGGAGTATACTAAGAAGTTGAAACTAATAAAGTTGTAGATGCCAAGAAAATAATTTTAATATAGAAATTCAGGTCACTCCTTAGAAATCCATAGAAATAAACTAGTGAGATTGTTACGGATTTTAACTATCAAGGCCCACAACCACCAATCACCCATCCCACGAGGGACATCAACCTCCAAGGGGTTCCCTCCCCCCCCCTTCCAACTTTTTGGCCCCTCCCCCCATTTTATACTTTTTTTAAGTTTAATTTTTTTCGCCTTTTTTTATTTTATTTTTAACATGGAAATTTTTTCAACTTTTTTTTTAATTGTCTTAAAATGACATGAAATATACTTGAAACAAAAAGAAGTCACATTTAATATCTTCGAAATACAAAATGGGAATGATATTGATGTGTTACTCTTGGCTTTTACTATTTGAAAAATAATGTTTGTAGTAGCACTTTTTTTCTGACTTGGAATTTTTGGGGCTTAGAAAATTTTTCAACTTTTTATTTACATATCTTAAAATGAAATGCAATATGCTTGCGGCTGTACCAATGGTACTCTATGTTTTTTCATAGACACGATGCGGCTTTCCCAGTGGTACTCTATGGCCGGTTATCGACACTACGCGTCTGTACAATTTGAGAATTAGAGTAACATCAATCAACAACATAGCAGATTTTAACATGGATCAAAGTTTTGAATTAGAAATATCGTTTTGTTGTGACTGTGAGAATTGTAATGGCCACTATCATGACTTCAGTAATTCATATGAGAGTAATGCAGCAAATTTAGAATTCGTGGGGAATGAAATAGAAGAGGACATTCTGCATGGAATGAAAAGAAGAATCTTTGATGAAATGGAGAGAAAACGGGCAGGCTCATCAGTTTCTCAGTGGAAGAGAGTGACCAATATTTCAAGAAACAATACAAACATAGGAAACCCTCCCCATTTCAAGGAAAATCAGGAGCACAAGGAGGTCTCGCAAAAGGAGATTCGATATGGCAGAAAAGAAAGACCCAAAGAAGAGACAGAGAAGATGGATATCTCTATAGGGACACTATCACTAGAGAACACGATGAATTATTTTATGGAGCAGATTCAAAATGTCCAAAGTTGTTCAATGATATTAATAACGTATAATAATGTATGTAACATATCTATGTTAATATTCTATATTTCATTATTTCAATAAAAATATTTTATGCATTACATTGTTATATTTACATTATTTTTAGGGTACGCTTGCACATCAAACGCTTATAATGTTTATTAAAAATTCGGAGATTTTTTATTTTCTTTGGAAAAAATTAGAATTGAACTGTAACTTTTTTCTTTTCATGACAAAATTCAGAAGAGAACTTGAACTTTTCTTCACTTCATTGAGAAAACTCAGAATTAAAGTGGAACCTATTCTTTTCTTTGGGAAAAATTCAGAAGAGAACTTGAACTCGAGTTTTCTCAGAGAAAACTCAGAATTAAATTTGAACTGAAGTGGAACGTTTTTCTCTTTCTTTTGGAAAAATCCAGAATTGAACTACAACTTTTTTTCTCTTCTTTGAGAAAATTCAAAAGAGAACTTAAACATTGCTTCACTTCTTTGAGAAAACTCGGAATTAAAGTGGAACTTTTTATCTTCATGAAGAATATTCAGAATTGAACTATAACTTCTTTTCGATCTTCTACGGAAAAATTTAGAACAAAACTTTAAATTTTTTCACGTCTTTGACAAAATTCAGAACTGAAGTGGAACCTTTTTTATTTTCTTTGGAAAAAATTAGAATTGAACTGTAACTTTTTTATTTTCTTTGAGAAAATTCAGAAGAGAACTCGAACTTTCCTTCACTTTGTTGAGAAAACTCAGAATTAAAGTGGATCTTTTTATTTTCATGGAAAATATTTTAAATCGAAGTATAACTTTTTTCTATCTTCAACGGAAAAATTTGGAACAGAACTTAAAATTTTGTTATGTCGTTTAGAAAATAAAGAACTGAACTGAACTGGCACCTTTTTTATTTTTTTTGGAAAAAATTAGAATTGAACTATAACTTCTTTCTCTTCTTGAAGAAAATTCAGAAGAGCACTTGAACATTGCCTCACTTCTTCGAGGAAATTCAAAATTCAAGTGGAACTTTTTCTCTTCTTGGGGAAAAATTCAGAATCGAAGTATAACTTCTTATATCTTGTACAGAAAATTTTTTTTCCGCTGAGAAAATTCAGAACTGAAGTGGAATTTTACTTTTTTTTATTTTCATTGGAAAAATTAAAATTAGAAAAATTAGATTTTCTCTTCATTGAGAAAATTCAAAAGAGAACTTGGACTTTTCTTCACTACATTGGAAAAATTAGAATTGAACTGTAACTTTATTCTGTTGTTTGGGAAAAATTCAGAAGAGAACTTCTACTTTTCTTAACTTCTTTGAGAAAACTCAGAATTAAAACGGAACTTTATTTCTTCATGGAGAATATTCAGAATTAAAGTATAACTTTTCTTATCTTCTACGGAAAAATTTAGAACAGAACTTTAAATTTTTTCACATCTTTGAGAAAATTCAGAACTGAAGCGGAACCTTTTTTATTTTCTTTGGAAAAAATTAGAATTGAACTCTAACTTTTTTCTTTTCTTTGAAAAAATTCAGAAGAGAACTTGAGCTTTTCTTCACTTCGTTGAGAAAACTAAAAATTAAAGTGGAACTTTTTCTCTTCTTTTGGAAAAATTCAGAAGAGAACTTGAACCCTTCTTCACTTCTTCGAGAAAACTCAGAATTAAAGTGGAACTGTTCCTATTCTTGGGGAAATATTCAGAAGAGAACTTTAACTTTTCTTCACTTCATTGAGAAAACTCAGAATTAAAATGGAACTTTTTTCTCTTCTTGGGGCAAAATTCAAAATTGAAGTATAACTTTTTCTATCTTCTATTGTTGAACTTTTTTCTTCTTAGAAAAATTCAGGAATGATATGGATAATTTTTTTCTCATCCTTGGAAAATTCAGAATTGAATTCTAATTTTTTTTTTCTCTCTTCCTTTAGAAAACTCAGAGGAAAACTTGAACTTTTCTTCTCTTCTTTGATTAAATTCAAAACAGTGGAACCTTTTCTCTTCTAGGGGAAAATTCAGAAGAGAAGTATAGCTTTTTCATTCTTCTGCAGAAAAGTTCAGAATAGAACTTGAAATTTCTAACTCTTTGTCGGATACGTCGGATAGCATTGACAAAATCTAAGTATAGAGTGAATAAATGCTTTGTCGACATATTTTGTCGGATGCGTAGGATAACATTGACACAATATAAGTATCAGAGTGCACAAATTCCTTACCAGCGTCCTTTGTCGGATAGATAGGTTAACATCGACAAAATCTAAGTATCAGAGTGAATAAATTCCTTACCAATATCTTTTTTTGGATACGTCGGATAAAATTGACATAATTTAAGTATCAGAGCGAATAAATACTTTATCAACATTTTTCGCCTGATATGTCGGATAACATTATCAAAACCTAAGTATCAGAGTGACTAAATTCATTATCAGTATCTCTTATCGGATACATAGGGTACCATTAGCAAAATCTAAGTATCAGAGTGAATAATTTTTTTATCAACATCTTTGTCAAATACATCGGATAAAATTTACAAAATCGGTATCAGTGAATAAATTCCTTATCAACGTCTTTTGTCAGATACATTGGATAACATTAACAAAATCTGAGTATCAGAGCGAATAAATTCTCCATCATTGTCCTTTGTCATATACGATTGATAAAATGGAGAAAATCTAAGTATCAGAGTGAAAAAAATCTTTATCAATGTCCTGACAGATACGGATGATAACAATGACAAAATATTAGTATCAGAGTAAATAAATCTTTATTAACTTTCTTTATCGACATCATTTGTCGGATACATCAGATTAAATTGACATAATCTAAGTATCAAAGTGAATAAATTCTTTATCAACATCCTTTGCCGGATACTTGGGATAATATTGTCAAAATCTAAGTATCAGAGTGATTAAATTCTATATCAACATCCTTTGTTGGATACATAGGATACAATTGAAAAAATCTAAGTATCAGAGTGAACAACTTTTTATCAACATCTTTTGTCGGATAAATCTGATAAAATTCACAAAATCTAAGCATCAGATTGAATAAATTCTTTATCAATATCATTTTTTGGATACGTTGGATAACATGGACAAAATCTAAGTATCAGAGTGAATAAATTCTTTATCAACATCTTTTGTCGGATAAATAGGATAACATTCCCAAAGTTAATTATCAGAGTTAATAAATTCTTTATCATTGTCCTTTGTCGGATACGTTTGATAAAATTGACAAAATCTAAGTATCAGAGTGAATAAATTCCTTATCAATGTCTTTTGATAGATACGTTTGATAACATTGACAAAATCTAAGTATAAGAGTAAATAAATTTTATATCAACATCCGTTGTTTAATACGTCAGATAACATTTAAAAAATATAAGTATCAGAGTGAATAAATTTCTATGAACATCTTTTGTCAGATACATTGGATAAAATAACGACTTTAGTAAAACCTTAATTAAGCCACTTTATAAGAAAGGTGATAAAAGTGATTGTGGTAATTATCGAGGCATTAGTCTGGTCTCTGTTGGTAGTAAATTACTTAGTAATATGATACTTTTTATGCTGAGAGATGCCGTAGACAAAGTTTTAAGAGAAGAACAGTGCGGTTGTAGAAAAGGTAAAGGATGTATCGACCAAATTTTCACTTTTAGGCTAATAATGAAGAAGTGCCTGAGTTTTCAAACATATTTGGTCCTCAGTCTTATAGACTATGAGCAAGCGTTCGATTCTATTGATAGAAGAGCTTTAGTAAAGGTTTTATCCTTGTATGGTATACCAGACAAATACATTAAAGTGATTAGTCCTATGTATGAGAATAACACTCTTGCGGTTAAGGTAGCAAATGAGGTTAGCAGCTGGTTTTGTAATAAATCAGGAGTTAAGCAGAGTTGTGTTCTATCCCCCATTATATGGATTATTTTGATGGACTTTGTTTTAAGGAGCACAGGAAAGGCTATGGGAGACCACGGAATCAAATGGGGAGGAAAAAGTCTCCTGGACTTGGATTATGCTGATGATTTTAGCATCCTAGATGAAATTGTGAGCAAAATGAATGAAGTATTAGAGGTTTTGTGAGTTCAGGGTGCTAGAATTGGTTTGAAAATTAATGTTGGGAAGACTAAGTCACTAAGGCTAGGAATAAGGAATAAAGATAAAAAGGTGACGTTGGGTAATGAAAAGATTGATCAGGTGGACAGCTTCACTTACCTTGGTAGTATTGTTAGTAAAGATGGTGGGAGCAGTGAAGATGTTAAAATTAGAATAGCCAAGGCTCAGGGTGTTTTTTCACAGTTAAAAAAAGTTTGGATGAATAGAAAGATAAGTCTGCAAACCAAGATTAGGACATTAGAAGCTGCAGTGATGACAGTGATCAAATATGGCTCTGAAGCATGGACGCTCCGAAAAACGGATGAAGATTTGCTAGATGTTTTCCAGAGGACTTGCTGAAGGATTGTTCTGGGTACCCGGCTGACTGACCGTATTTCAAACAATAGTCTATACGAAAAATGTGGTTCAATACCGCTCTCTATGGTTGTAATGAAAGAAAAGTTGAGGTTGCTAGGGCACGTTGTGTGGATGAAGGATGACAGGTTGCGGAAGATTGTCCTTTTCGGCCAACCGTCTAGGGCTAAACGGAAAGCGGGTCGTCCTCTTCTAGGGTGGGAGAATGTCTTAAAGAAAGATTTTAAGGAAATGAGAACTTTGTCGGCGGGTGTAAAAAGAGAGGCTTTGAATAGATTGGGGTGGAGGAGGAGTGTGCGTAGCTGTGTTGGCCTCAGGCGGCTTGGTGTTGCGGTTAGTTGTTAGCAGTAGTAGTAGATCCTTTGAATAGATTCCTTGTCAACATAATTTGTCGAATACGTCAGATAACATTGACAAAATCTGAGTATCAGATGAATAAATTCCTTATCATCGTTTTTGTCCGATACGTTTGATAAAATTTACAAAATCTAAGTATCAGAAGGAAATAAATTCCTTATCCATGTCTTTTGACCGATAGGTTTGATAACATTGACAAAATCTAAGTATCAGAGTGAATAAATTCTATATCAACATCCTTTGTTGGATATGTTTGATAACATTCAGAAAATCTGAGTATCAGAATGAATAAATTCATTATCAACATTTTTGTCGGATACATAGGATAAAATTGACAAAATCAAAGTATCAGAGTGAATAAAATTTTTGTCAACATCTTTTGTCAGATACATCGAATAAAATTGACAAAATCTAAGCATCAGATTGAATAAATTCTTTATTAGCATCCTTTGTTGCATACGTCGGATAACATAAACAAAATATAAGTATCAGAGTGAATAAATTCTTTATTAACGTCTTTTGTCGGATACATCGGATAACATTCACAAAATCTTAGTATCAGATTGAATAAATTCTTTATTATTGTCTTTTGTCAGATACGTTTGATAAAATTGACAAAATCTAAGTATCAGAACGAATAAATTCCTCATCAATGTCTTTTGACATATACGTTTGATAACATTGACGAAATCTAAATATCAGAGAGAATTAATTCTATATTAACATCCTTTTATGGGTACGTCGGATAAAATTCAAAACACATTATTCTATCATTTCCCTCCTAGGGTTGTCTTATCATCACTAGCTTAGGCTACATTAAATTAACTGCTTTTAAGTTAGATTCATTAGAATAGGTTATCATGGGGACTTACATTGAAACATCAAACCATAAGGTTTTCCAACATGCTGAATCTGAAGGTATAATTTTCATTGAGATTATATGGTTAGGTGGCTGGTTAGGACCCGCCACCTAACCTAGGGTAAGTTAACCTAAAAAAGTCATAGAATCTCCATGAAAATCTGTTTATTTTGAATTGAAGTTATCAAGTATTTTGCGTAGGTTGCATAGGCTGCATCAAGACATGGCTAATTGTAGACAGCGAAAAGCCAAGACAGATAGTCGAAGTAATTGAGAGGCAAATGTTTAAATGGCTGGGGCACGGGTAAATGGCGTGAGTATGCATGACTCTCTTATTTGACACATACTTCTTTGTTATTTTTGGAAAGGCATGCCTGCCTAGAGTCTCAAGCATGTTGACCAAAAACTTAAAGTTGGCATAAGACTTTTATATTGCCTATAATGAGAGGCAAACAAGACACGACCGCCTTTGGTCCAATGTTATCCGACGTATCCGACAAAGAGATAAAATTTTCAAGTTCTGTTCGGAATTTTTCTGTAAAAGACTGAAAAAGTTATACGTCTCTTCTGAATTTTTCCCCTAGAAGAGAAAAGGTTCCACTTTGATTCTGATTTTTCTCAAAGAAGTGAAGAAAAGTTCAAGTTCTCTTCTGAATTTTCTAAAGGAAGAGAGAAAAAAAGTTATGGCTCAATTCTGAATTTTTCCAAGGATGAGAAAAAAAATTCCACATCATTTTTGAATTTTTATAAGAAGAAAAAGATCAAGTTCTGTTTTGAATTTTACCATAGAAGAAACAAAAAGTTATACTTCGATTGCGAATTTTGCCTCAAGAATATAAAAAGTTCCACTTTAATTCTTAGTTTTCTAAACGAAGTGAGAAAATGAAGAAAATAACTTCAAGTTCTTTTCTTCTTTTTCTCAAAGAAAAAATATTATAGTTCAATTGTAATTTTTCCAAGGAAAATAAAAAAAAGAAAACTTCCACTTCAGTTCTAAATTTTTTCAAAGACGAGAAATAAATTTTTCTATAGAAGATAGAAAAAGTTATGCTTTGTTTCTGAATTTATCTTCAAGAAGTGAAACCGTTTCATTTAATTCTGTGTTTTCTCAAAGAGTTGAAGAAAATTTCAAGTTCTCTTGAGAATTTTCTCAAAGATGTGAAAAAATTTAAAATTCTGTTCTATATTTTTCGGTAGAAGATTGAGAAAAGTTATACTTCGATTCTGATTATTCTCCATGAAGATAAAAAGTTCTGCTTTAAATTCTATTTTTATCAAAGAAGTGAAGAAAAGTTCAAGTTCTCTTCTGAATTTTTCCCAAAGATAAGAAAAAAGTTACAGTTCAATCCTATTTTTTTCAATGTAATGAAGAAAAGTTCTCTTCTGAATTTTCTCAATGAAGAGAAAAAAAGTTACAGTTCAATTCTAATAATTCCAATGAAAATAAAAAAAGAAAACTTTCACTTCACTTCTGAATTTTCTCAAAGATGAAAAAAACTTTTTTCCGTAAAAGATAGAAAAAAATACTTTGATTCTGAATTTATCCACAAAAAGAGAAAAAGTTCCGCTTTAATTCTGTGTTTTCCCAAAGAAGCGAAGGAAAGTTCAAGTTCTCTTCTGAATTTTCTGAAAGAAAAAAAAGATTCAATTCAATTCCAATTTTTTCCAAAGAAAATAAAAGAAGGTTCTAGTTCAGTTCAGTTCTAAATTTTCTCAAAGGCGTAAAAAATTGTTAAGTTCTGTTCCAAATTTTTCTGTTCTGTTCCAAAAGTTCATTTTCTTCTCAAAGAAAAGAAAAAATTACAGTTCAATTCTAATTTTACCCGAAGAAAATAAAAAAGGTTCCACTTCAGTTATGAATTTTTTCAAAGACGTGAAAAAATTAAATGTTCTGTTCTAAATTTTTCCATAGAAGGTCAAAAAGACGTTACAGATCAATTCTGAATATTCTCCATGAAGATAAAAAGATCCACTTTAATTCTGAGTTTTCTCAAAGAAATGAAGAAATTTTTAAGTTCTCTTCTGAATTTTCTTAAAGATAAGGAAAAAAAGTTACTTCAATTATGGATTTTTCCAAAAGAAGGAGAAAAAAGTTCCACTTCAGTTAAACTTTAATTCTGAGTTTCCTCAGAGAAGTGTAGAAAATTTCAAGTTCTCTTCTGAATTTTTTCCCCAGAAGATAAATAGTTCGACTTTTAATTCTGAGTTTTCTCTAAGAAGTGAAAAAAAGTTCAAGTTCTCTTCTGAATTTTCTAAAAGAAAAGAAGAAAAAATTAAAGTTCAACTCTAAGTTTTTCCGTAGAAGATAGAAAAAGTTATGCTTCGATTCTGAATTTTTCCCCAAGACGAGAAAAAGTTCCACTTCAATTCTGTATTTTCTCAAAGAAGTGAAGAAAAGTTGAATCTCTCTTCTGAATTTTTCCCAAAGAAAAGAAAAGGTCCCACTTTATTTCTGAGTTCTCTCAATGAAGTGAAGATAAGTTCAAGTTCTCTTATGAATTTCCTCATGAAAAGAAAAAAGTTACAGTTCAATTCTAATTTTTTCCGAAGAAAATAAAAACAATCCTCCGACTTCTTAATAAACATTCTAAGCGCTTGATGTGCTAGCGTATCCTAAAAATAATAGAAGTATAACAAAGCAAATTATAAAATATTTTTATTGAAATAATGACATTTAGAATATTAACATAGATATGTTACATACATTATTATACGTTATTAATATCATTGAACAACTTTGGACATTTTGAATCTGTTCCATAAAATAATTCATCGTGTTCTCTCCTGATAGTGTCCCTATAGAGATATCCATCTTCTCTATGTCTCTTCTTTTGGTTTTCCTTTTCTGCCATATTGAACCTCCTTTTGCGAGGCTTTCCTTGTGCTCCAGATCTTCCTTAAAATGGAGAGGGTGTCCTTGTGACACCCTCTCCATGGAGAGGATGTTTCTTGTGATAATGGTCACTCTCTTCCACTGCAGAAACTGATGAGCCTGCCCATTTTCTCTCCATTTCATCAAAAATTCTTCTTCTCATTTCTTCCTTATTGTCCTCTTCTATTTCATTTCCCATAATTTTTAAATTTGCTGCATTACTTTCATATGAGTTACTGAAGTCATGATAGTAGCCATTACAATTCGCACAGTCACAATTTACTTTACTATTCGAAAAATTTCTGTAATTTTACGATCATTAAGAATTTGAATCGTTAAGAATTTCCGATCGTTAAGAATTCGTAGTTAACAGTTTACCGTTGAATGGATTAATCCATATTTGAAGATAGACAAAAATGAAAACATGCAAACATCAAACATATTTGACGATATAGAGACTTAGAAGCTCCAGAAGACTTTACCGAGAATTACCTTATGATTTTACCAGGATTTTAAAGCCTGACCTCCTTTTTGGGGGAGTTAAGTTAAAACTGTTAACAATAAGTGTGGACCCCTATATAGGAAACTTAAGAGACTGTAAGTTTTCTATATAGAGGCTTGGACAAGGCAGTTCTAATAGCATCCTTTGTCTTTCGATCTGACACTATGTTTAGGATTTATCGGCTATTGTATTTCTTACTATGGGACGAGATAATCTCCTACTAGGCTGCTAGTTACCACTGCAACCATGACCTACCACAGAGAAGAAACTTTTCAAAAGATGTTTGTGTTATATTATCTTGTTAAAAAAGTTGTAACGATTTACTTTTTGTTTTGATCTAATATCATTTTTAGGGGGTTTAGGACTTTTTTTTGTTATTGTGTTAGTCTTTAATTCAGCTACTATGGGATATAGTTCGCTCTTGAATGTAATGATTAATATAAAAATTCCAATAAAATTATTTGGAATAGTAAGAGACGATTATCGGAGAATGTGGCAGCTCTGTCATTCGAGTTTCAGTTAACAAATACATTTTTTGTTAAAACCCCCCTAACACTGCTGCATTTTACATAATAATGGATAATTATATAAATGAAACCGTATTGACAAACATCATTTATGATGAACTATATCGGTCCTTAATGTAAAACTAATTAAAAAAAACTAACTTTATAATTTTCAGGTATTTTTCTAGTTTGAATTAAAACATTAAAATTATAATTCAGGCACCGTAAATTGTGTGCAGTTTACATAATACCTTCAGTAATTCTGAACTGGAATTAAAAGATTTTTTAACTTTTTTGCATGCCTTAAAATGGCATTGCCTATCCTTAAAACATTTTTTTCAAAGAGAACTACAAACTGGAAAACCCTATAGATTTTTCTAATTTGGAATAGCAAGAGATGAACCTCAGAGAATTAAATTAATAGATAAGTTCAATATGTACCATGATTTTTAACTATGTGCCGTGGTTTGTTCTTTACTAGGTTCTAGCTCTATCCGATGGATCTTACATTGTCTCCATTTATAATGAACTACGTCGATCCTTATGTAATTTTAAATGATAAATTTTTTTTACGAAAAACCACATTTTTCATATACAAGATTGATGAATGACGTTATAATCGTAGGTTGTACCCATGTCGTCTCTTTTATTAAAACAATATAAAAAAAAATTGGAAGTTAAAGGAAAATTCTTGTTGTTTGGATCGTCCTTACGCTTGATACTATGGACAAGTGTTCGTCCTTTATTTCGTTCCTATGGCTTTTTTTTTATTTGGAATAGTAAGAGACAAACTTCTAAGAATAAGGCAGCTAACTAAGTCCAATATGTGCCATGGTTTGTTCTTAACTAGGTTTCAAAAATCTCCAAAGCCATTATACCGATGAAACTAAGAAAACCTGTATTTATGATTAACTAGACTGATCTTTTATATAACATACCTTAGAGAAACAACTTTCAAACGATGTTTGTCTGAAGTTATATTGTCAATAGATTATTTCAGTTAAAATAGGCATGTCATTCTTTACTATAATTAATGGTGTTATTTTTGATCTGACTCTATTTTTTTATTTATGGGTCATTATATTTCTTAACATTGGACATGATCGTCACTTACTAGCCTGCTAGCTACCACTGCAACCTAGATAGCTGGCTGTTCACCAATTGACTCAAGCTCGAATCCCAGTATGGTAAATTGTTACTTATGATGGTTTCTTAAGGAACATGATTAAAATAATCATGTACATGATGATTCCTTTTGTTATTTCAGTTACTATGGGCTACAGTTCGTTCCTTAATATTATTCTTAAGTAATATAATTAAAATAATCATCTATATAATCAATCATTTTATTACTTCAGTTACTATAGGCTACAGTTCGTTCCTTGCTATAATTGATTGTTTCAAAAATCAAATATCTGTGGTAAAACTTTCTAATTTAGTTAATTATTAATTGAGTAAAAATATATTAAGACGCAAAAACAAAGTATAAAAATACCACTTTTTAAGATAAAGATACAAATCTTGGAATGTGTTGGCTTGGAGGGAACTTGCTCAATAACCATTTTTCTGGCTAAATGCGTCAATGTACCGGAAGGACGTGGTTAGTTTTTCGTATATATACCCCGATTTTTGAGACTGGAGGCAGACCTTTTGACTTGCCGGGTGAACCTCGGCCCGTTTATTTTCTCATTAGAAATACCTTGGAATTTTGTCAGATCATTGTAAGTGTCTTTATCTTATTATATATTATTGTAGTTTTTGACACTTGTGGTCTATTTGGGGCAGCCAGTCCCAGTAGCATATCTATATCTGTAATTACTATGTGTAAATTGAATAAAAGTATTGTGTTTTAGACAACCTCTCTACGATCTACCTTTAGCCCCTCGAACATACCCAGTCGGTACGCCTTATTAGTCCTGTCACAGCCGAAGACACGCTACCAAAGCTTAACTACCTTAAGGACAGAGTCCATCTCCTCCATAAAGGGAAAGTAGAGGCATCTACGACTAAAACACCCAAATACCATAAAATACACTTCACAACAACTGGTGGCAGCGATGGGATCCACCAGTTGTCACAACAACTGGTGGTCGCTGGAAAAACTAGGTCGATAAGGCTAGATAAAAATAACAGATTGAAATAAAATGGCTTTACCAGAGGAAAAAATAACTTCCCTATCAACAGTACTTGAAATTGCAAAAATTATACCAGAATACGAGGGAATTTGATACGTAGATGAGTTTATCGAAAAATTAAAAGTTTTCGACGAACTAACTGAAGCGTTTGAGGATAAGGTCAAAGAGCAATGCGTTGCAGCTAGATTAAAGGGAAGCGCCCTTAAACATTTTGAGGCCATTAAGGAAATAGAGCCCAAGGACATCAGTACTCTAATTGAATCTTTTAAAACAAGATTCATACTGACAAGCATCTCCGAGAGGCTAAGAACAGAGGTAGTCACATTCGATACCTCAACTAGTATCCGGGAATATGCAGACAAAATTTGTAGATCCGTGTGTTTACAATTAGAGAAAGGCGGAAATGACGAGACAGTACAGAAAGTACAATTACATACTTTTACGCAAGGGTTACCAAAAAAGCTATTAAGACTAATATTATCACGGAAACCTGGAAATTTAGAGCAGGCTATAATACTAGTAGAAACAGAGGTAAAAATTGACAAGGCTATGAAAAAGTTTGATCAGATTTCAATAAATACCGCAGGAGCCCAAGAAAGTAAAAAATACGAAAGGGGACAGAAGAGGATGAACTTTGAGGAGCCGAATCGTGAACCAAAAAGGCACGAGGAAGGACAATCCTTCCGACCATGAACTGACCCCTCCCCATTTGACGACCGATACCATGGTATTAGATCCTTAATGATTTGGAATACAAAGTATTATGGACACCCACCTCCTCCTGAGGAAAATTATAGAGCAAACGGTGGCAGGTCAAGAATATATAAAAATAGATATAGACCCCATGAGGAAGGGCAAATTACCAAGCAATATATGAAAAGATTCAATTGCTATAAATGTGGCAAACCTAATCACTATGTGGCAGATTGCTGGCATAAAATACCCAAAGAAGGCCAGACGTACAAAACAATACACCAGTTGAGAACGCAGGGGGACAGAAATTTAGAAAGACAGGGAACAAATAATACTTGGCAAACACCTAATAATATTCCTGAATTTAGGTCTAGGAGGCAAACGGTTAACAAGACCCAGGGTTAAATTAGCAGCGCTGAAGAAAACTGGGATAATCCCAGAAATGTTTTGCCAAACAGTGGGTATTTAATCGGAGAAACCAGCCTGTAAGGATCGACAGAGCTGTTTCCTTACAAAGACTCCTATATAGTTTAGAATGTTGTGATATAAATGCAAATAATAATAATCTATCGATTCTGCGTTGTTTTAAAATTCAGTTTTTTTCAAAATTTACCATGTTTACTAGATACAGACGCATCTAAACCATTAATTCGAGAGGAAGTTTTTAAAAGGTTTCCTACTAGTGTCAAAAATCGAGTAAGCAGATGCCAAAATACCCTAACATCAGTGACAGGGCACAAGCTGACAATTTTGGGAGAATGTCCACTAAAATTTAGTGCAGGGATAAAGAAATAACAGTAACAGTAATAATATGCAAGCAGCTACCATTTCCTTGTATTCTAGGAGTAGATGCCATCAGAAAATATGGGATTGTATGGGAACCCATATCCAACACAATAACAATAAACCAGGCAAATGAAAATAATAGGCAAATTTGCGTAACAACAAATAACGAAAGTAAAGATTCGAATTATAACCTAAAAATAAGCGGAAAAATCACAATAGAAGGAAGAACGACAGCTCAAGTTCTAGCTACATTAAATGAAAAAGAAGGAAAGGTTAAAACAATTGATGCCGTGATGGGGGACACACCATAAAAGAATACCCAATGATTTTTGTGGAAAATCAAGTTATAAAAATTGAAAATGGTATAACATACTTAAAACTATCAAATCTAAGTAATAATAAAATAAAACTGAACCAGGTAAAACTTATATCAGTCGAAAAGATTTCAAATTCGGAAATAAAATCTCTAAGCAGTCAAGAATTAAGCATAAACTTCACTATCCACGAACGTTTATCCTCATTAAAACCGCAACCACAAAAAGAGTATGAAATGACAAAAACAGATTTTTTGCAACAATTTGATTCAAAACATTCACCGGAAAACGCAAAAACTAGTATGGAAAATATTCTTTGGGATGTTAAATGGACTTTTGCAAGACACAAAGCAGATTACGGATTAACTCACTTAATCACGCACAAGATATCAACAGAGGGCCCTCCAATCAAAAAGTCACCGTATAAAACACCTTATCATTTAAAGCCATGGCTAGAAAGCCAAATAAAAGAAATGGAAGATCAGGGAATAATTAAAGAAAGTATTAATGATTGGTGCTTTCCATTAGTAATAGTCAGAAAAAAAGATAACACCTGGAGATTATGTATAGACTTTAAATCACTAAATGCCGTCACGGTTAAAGAGGTGATGAAGCTACCAAGAATTAATTCGATTTTAGATTCGTTAGGGGGTTCAAAATATTACTCTAGTTTTGATTTAATAGCAGGATATTGGCAAATCGCTCTAGATGCAGAAACAAAGCATAAGGCTACAGTAATCTTAGACGATGGGAGAACGTTCACATTTTAACGTATGCCGTTTGGCTTATCATTTAGTCCAAATTGTTTTAGTCGCCTAATGAATTTGGTGTTAAAAGATAACGACCCAGGAAGAAAAAAAGATACCTTGGCTTATTTAGATGATGTAATTTTTTTTAATGAAAACTTGGAAGACCATTTGGTCGGACTTAGAAAAATACTGGAAAAGTTTGAAAAAGCAGGCTTAAAATTAAAACCAGAAAAGTTAAAAATAGTAGTACCAAAATTAGTATTTCTTGGACACCTGATAAACCAAGGTACTATTTCACCAAATCCAGAAAAAATTACAGTCATAGAAATTTTGCCTCCTAAAAATCAAAAAAGCTGCAGATCAGTTTGTGGTTTGTTAAGCTATTTCAGACGATATATTAAAAATTATGCCACAATAGCACAACCTTTGACAAACTTTTGAAGAAATCGGGTAAATTTGAATGTCCAGCGGAAGCAAAACAAGCACTAAATGAAATAAAAAGGCAATTATTACTGGCACCAATGCTAAAACTACCAGATTTGCCACAAGACTTCTGTTTGTAAACAGATACTTCGGGGTACGGTATCGGGGCCATATTATTAAACATAAATTCTGAAGGAGTAGAATCGATAGTCCAATACGCGAGCAGGTCTCTGTCGGAGACAGAAAAAAATATTCGACAGTTGAAAGGGAGTGTTTAGCAGTAGTAGTATTTACAGAATATTTTCGAAAATTTTTACTTGGAGAAAAATTTATTTTACGCGTAGACCAAAAATCATTAGTTTAGCTACATACGATGCAAAATACTTCAGCCCGGCTGACACGGTGGATACTACGTCTGCAAGCATATTCATATACCCCAATATATATAAACGGCAGTATAAATATTTTACCAGAATATTTATTACGAAATCCAGATACGGAAAAAAATGTGATAGCAACCATCCAGAACGAACTGGAAGGGGTAGAAATACTGTCTAATGAAAATATTTCGAAGCATCAAAATAAAACTGATTTTTGTTTAGCAATGAAATCCTTTTTATCAAGAGGAACGGAACTGCCAGAGCACTTTAAACATTTTTTAAAGGACTTAGATAATTTTGATCTTGACGAAAGTAAAAATCTTCTAGTAAGATATCATAGACCATCGCTAGAATATAGAAAAAATGACTTAAAAATTATTCCAGGATTTCCAAAATCTCTGGAAGGAGAAGTTTTACAGATGGCACATGCAACGATTGGCTGTCACATGGGAGAAGCAAAAACTATGAGGAGACTGAAGGGAAATTTTTATTTTCGAAAAATGCACTCAAAAGTAAAAGCTTTTATACAAAGCTGCCAAAAGTGCACCAAACAAAAGTCGCCACCAAAGACCCCTAGGGCTGAATTTAGGTCAATACCCCACCCCTTCAGGGGTAGGAGAAATAATATCAATAGACATTTGGGGATCCGGGGGAAGTTTACCAGTTTCCGGGAAAGGAAACAGGTGCGTACTAACCATAGTAGACCATTTTAGTTCATATATATACGCTTTTCCAACTAAGGACGAAAAGACAAAAACCATTGCGAAAGTTTTGGTCAATTGCCTATTTATGGAACACGGGATTTTCCCTAGAGTTTTACTTAGCGACAATGGGCAATGTTTTAGAGCCAAACTATTAGACGAAATTACAGAATATCTGCATGTTAGACGATGGTTTACCTCGTCTTACATGGCCGCAGCTAATGGGAAGGTTGAACGTAAGCATAGGGAATTAGTTTACATGCTGGGAATACAGGCAAGAGAGGAAAATGAAAATTGGGATGAACATTTACCATTTGTAGTCTTTGCAATGAATACGGCTTTTTCACGTACCTTAAAAGAAACGCCATTTTTTTGCAACATATGAGAGATCCCAGAATTTGTTTAGATGACATACAAAATGATAAAATATATTTACAAATTAGACCAACAAAAGTAAGAGATGATAATGCGAATGAAAAAGCTATGGATCAAGATAAAGACAAACTGGAAGATGCAAAAACAGAACAAAAAGAAAAATATGAAAGAACAAGCAAAAATAAAACGAGTTACTGTTTAGGAGATTTGGTTTATGTTTACAAAACGAATCTGGAAGGAACAAAAAAGTTAAAATTGAAATTGGATGGACCCTACAGGATTACAAAAATTCTACCAAATAACTTAACATGTGTTCTAAATTATCAGCATAAGGAAAAGGAGGAATGAAAAAGGGATATTTTTCAAAACCGTGGAAAACAGAGTCTATACTGTCAGAAGAAGAAATACAGGACACAATCTCACCAGTATTTATCAGAAGACCATATGAATTTTATGACCTTTTCAATTACCAAAACAGTTCGGAAGAGTGGAAGGAGTATTTAGCCCGGTCTTGGCTACAAACTACATCACGAACAAGAGAAAAAGAGAAATATTCGATACTCCTCGGATGCTAGCGATGAAGAAAATCAAACACAAAATAAGGGTTTAAGATGTGATAAACCAAGAGTAAAATTCACAGAGGAAGAAAAATTGGGAGGAGCGAATGAATTATCTTATTTTCCTAAGTTAGACTCACCTACAGTCTTAACGCAAAAATGGCTTTTGGAAGAAACGCCATCTACCAGACGTGAGCTAACAGAATTTGACACTGAAAATTCTTCTACAGAAACCGATATAGCTAAACCTGGGCCATCGTCAAGAAAACCTTCTTTAAGAGAAAAATTATGGAGAACAGTAAAGAAACCAAAGAGGCAGCAAGAAGTTCCTTTGTAAGCAGCACAAGTCGTTAAAACACTTAAGAAAAAGGCCAAACATCAAAAGAAACAAAGATTAAAGATATTTGACGAGGTAACAAAACAGCACTCGGACTCAGAGCCTTGTAAACCACACTATAGAGACCACGGAAAAACTTGCAAATATTATAAAGAAGGAAAGCAAAAATTTGGGGTTCAAAACTCGGACCAGGAAACGGAGAAAGGCAGAACAAGCGCAGCCCCCAGCAGATTAATATTTGAATAAAACAATTATAACAAAAAAAAATATTAAATAAAAATAAAACGAGTATAAAAGCCACTAAAGAAATATCTATATTTTCTTTTTAATCGGTATATAGATAACATCAAGTTTTCCTTCAAATATAAATCGCCAGTAAAAATTATGACCGTCACGTTCTAACGCTAAACTATTATCTCCGATCTGAAGTGACATCATAGGTTCCTGCAAAAATTTTGTTTCCGATACGAGATAAGACTTCAGGAACGGTGTAATGTCAAGACTTGTCAAAACGAATTAGGCTTCGTTCATAAGAGAAATTAATGAGGCCACATAATTTTAAATAGGTGTAGTGGAACTAATTAAATTATACATATTTAGAATCAGCATTCAAAGGCGATTTTTTTGATATGTATATTGTAAAAACATATTTTGGGGGATATAAAAAATAAAAAAAAACGAAGGAGGTTAGTCTACTGAAATAGGGTCATTGGAAGCTAGCAAATTTGGATTGAGCTCAATCACTGCTGATCTCTCGCTGTTAAGTACATGCAATGCATCTACTGACCTTTGAATCTCTGAGGTGACACTTTCGGTCGAATTTGAAAAAAAATTGTTTTTGAAGAATTTTAAAATAATTATAATAGGAAAAACAGCAAGAGTTTACATTAAGTGCGCACTACATGTATAAGCTAGCTGTAATCTTGTTATAAAGAGTAGAAGATATAATAAATTAAGCACTTACCAATAAGGACGATATATATATATACAAGAAGCCGTAGATAAAATGGGTCACAATTTAAAAAAATTAACACCGTGTAAAACAAAGTTTTCTCGGGTATAATTAATTTCACATATTAAATAAATTCAAAGCACATCATTAGCAGAAATACCAGGGCGATGACATTGCAGGTGAAAAACACCAATGACAGGACAATTGGAATTTAAAAACGAAACTGCTAAACGTCTTGTCATTGGGGGGGGGGATCCACCAAGCAAACCAAATATATAGATCAGGAATAAATGTCAAACTTTGGAGGAGGTTGAGAAGAGTGTTCGGCAAAGTCGTTGGTTGCGCTAGGAAAATAGCGTGACCAGACAATTTTGCCGGGCACTAAACCCATACACTTATAGAACAGAGTAATAGTCAAAATATCATGAAAGGGACAAATTACACTCAATGACTGTACTTAACTAAGGCGCAAATTAAACTGAGGATAATTCCAGACATGAATAATATAAAAAATTATAGGGAAACCACAAAAGATAACCCCTATCTCTAAGCAACTTTTGGCACGACATAGGCACTAATTTTTGATAAAAATACCACAGACAGAAATATGTGTCTGCGATGAAAACCACACAATTTTGTTGGAATCAGGATATCGTAAAAACGTACATTTTTATGAATAAATAAGAACTAGAAATTTCGGGGCAAAACTTAATTAAAAGTGTTCAAAAAAAGTCAGCTGAAAAACTACCGTACTTTTATAACACAAAAAACTTTCGAAAGAAAAAAATTTAATAATTTCAAAAAACAGGTTGCAAAAATTAGACACCCCCCCCCACCGCTTAGAAATTTGGAGATAATGAATTTGATCATAAAGGGCAATAAGCATAAAAACTTGTTAAGATTATTGAAAAAGAACATGGAATATATAAATGCAGGCTTTAAAAAAAAGACAAATTTTACTGAAAAAGCGGGAAAAGACTTGAAAAAACACTTAGGATCCATTGAAATATCGAATCAAAAAAAAGAGAAGGGTTCAAGTTGAAAATATAGCCAGACAAAACTAAAAGGAAAATAAACTGAATGAAGTCCGTTATACTCTGTTAGACACACTTATTGAACTTGCCGAACGAACTA
The DNA here is from genome assembly GCF_049724085.1 of Artemia sp. Qi Xiang Cuo. Classification (NCBI taxonomy): domain Eukaryota; kingdom Metazoa; phylum Arthropoda; class Branchiopoda; order Anostraca; family Artemiidae; genus Artemia; species Artemia sp. Qi Xiang Cuo. Next base: position 4,767,540 of record NC_142800.1, on the reverse strand, counting down.
GTATGAAAATTGTACTAAATAAGTACAAATAAGTAGCATTAATGCTACGGAGCACCGTTACATTGGTTAATGCGGGCCGAGATTAATAGAAATATTGGAGAAATGCTCAAAGTAGTCAAGAAAAGAAATTTGGCTCTCTTATGTGGAAGTCGCTGTCAGAAAAATGACTAGCATGACATAGAAAATTGAAAGTAAGGCACATAATAGCCTTAAGAACTTGAAGTTGAAACCTAAGACAAGACCACTAAAAGTGGGGAAGTTAAAGTGGAAATAGTCATTGTCACTTGTATGTCAAAAACTGAATTACTGTGTGCCATGAAGGCCAGGTATTTTCGGCAGAAAGGCCACTTTTTCTGACAAAAAGAATAGCCCAAGAAAAACTTAAAGCCACAAATTATTAAATAATTAATTATTTTGTGTGCAGGTTCATAATAGTCTTTTTAGCTGTAGCCCATGACAAGAGGACCTGGAAACGTTATAAGGAGCTACCAGAAGGCAGTCCTGGTAAGCGAACCTTCAGAGTACAGGCAAGGTCATTTGATAATGGCATTACATGTATAAGGTGAACAGCAAAATTTTTTAGCTTATCAGATATAAGCTGTAAATAAAAGTCTTAAACCAAAAAGACATTAAAGCTGAAAAAAAGAGAGATTAGAGACAAAAACGTTATAAAACTGTCTAAAGTACTTAGAAATTCGAAAAGAATTGAAAAGCTTATAAAAGTCTGAATAAACAAACAGGCTTATAGGCTAATGACAGTTAATGACGCAAGTGGGTTCGAAATTAAACCAAAGTTTTAAAAACAAAATGTGTATAGTCGTATATTGGAAAAGTTATATGGTTGTAACAAATGTAATTGAGAAAATATCTACTGTTATAAATATATTTCGAAAGTCTTTTAGAAGCAGAGAATTATATTAAAAAAAAATTATTATAGAAATGTAAATATAAAAGTTATGTTATATGAAATATTGCCAAGCCCTTATAGAGAGGCTAAAGTTATCAGTTATAGTGCATAAATTTATTTGTTGGAGTTGTTTTTGTTTTGTAAGTATTTTAATTACAGTTAGGACTTATAATATAAAAGTCTTGACAGACTTATTTAAAAGTTGTACAACGAATAAATATTGCAGTGATTAAATAAATTATTAAAGTACATAATTATTATTTGTTTTTAACAATTAAGTTATGTATCAACATAACTTTTGTTAATATATATATATACATATATATATATATATATATATATATATATATATATATATATATATATATATATATATATATATATATATATATATATATATATATATATATATATATATATATATATCCTAAACTATCCATGTAAATAGAGTGAATTAAATGTTGAGTATTTGTGTTTTTTTTTTATTTTTATATCATGCAAGAAGTATTCTACATTAATACTTCATAAACAATTACCAAAGTAATAATTGGAATTAATTCCAATACTAATCTATACCGTGTATTATTTTTTAATGCTTTAAGTTTTAAATATATATATATATATACTATGTTTTTATCAGCATTAAGTTTTAACTAGTGATTTAATGTTATATGTAAATGTTTGACCTCGAGTCAAGGTATTAATAATTTTTATTGTAAAATAATCCGTTTAGTGTTAAGTTTGAAAGAATAATCCAGCAAGAAATAAAATGTTTCGACTTAAGCGGGATATTATTTTTGGAGTAATTAAAAGAGAGAAAGTAAATAAAAGTAATTTAACTTTACGAAATTGAGTGTTTCTTTCTCCTATATATGTAAAAATATATGCTTTATATGTATACTAATGTGAATATTTGTTTTAGATACAGCCTTAGCTATATTTTTTTTGGAAATCAAATTTTTCATAACATCCTTTTGGATCCAGCTCTCAATCATTTCTTTGACACATTTTTGGAAAGTAGCAAATTTCAAAGCCAGTTCAATTATATCCAGATACTATCCATCTCATACCATCAGAAACCAAACCATATTTGATCAACGGATATTTAGAAACTACAGACTTTACTACAAAATCATCAAAAGTGAGATAAAATCAGAACTTAATTTAGGCCTACTTATTGTGCTACATAGCCCAAATGGTTTATGTTATTGAAATATGTGAAAATGCTTTGTGCTGGAAAAAAAAATATGTGAAAATTTAAAAATTAATAATGTTATATGTAATTTACCCAAGGCATTTCTAAAACAAAAATAAACAGTATATTAACCACTTCACACAGATAAATTAAATTATTAATGGGAATTAAATTTAAACTAAAAAAAAATTCATAAAACTTTTCTAATATAAATCTAATTTAAGCAAAACCACTAATATTATGTTTAAGCTGCTTGGGGTAAAAAAAAAACAGAAGATGCATATGAAGAGGGTAAAAGAGTAATTGTCGGTCCTAGAGACAGAGAAAAAGAGAAACAAGGATGAATTTCAAGTTGAAAACCTTCGACAAAAAAAAGAAAATGGCCTATATTGGACCAGAAACATAACCCTAAGGAAACCCATTGAGGGTAGATGCACATGATGACCCAAAGATGGCAGCATAATAGCTGTAAACGAAATAAAGTTGTTTTAAAAGTAAAGTATTGAGAATTGGGACAATTCTTCTTTAAATGGGGAGTATTGTGGTAAAGCTTTCTAATTTAGTTAATTATTAATTGAGTAAAAATATATTAAGACGCAAAAACAAAGTTTAAAAATACCACTTTTTAAGATAAAGATACAAATCGTGGAATGTGTGGGCTTGGAGGGAACTTGCTCAATAACCAATTTCCTGGCTAAATGTGTCAATGCGACGTGGTTAGTTTTTCGTATATATACCCCGATTTTTGAGACTGGAGGCAGACCTTTTGACTTACCGGGTGAACCTCTGCCCGTTTGTTTTCTCATTAGAAATACCTTGAGATTTTGTCGGATCATTGTAAGTGTCTGTATCTTATTATATATTATTGTAGTTTTTGAGACTTGTGGTCTATCTGGGGCAGCCAGTATCAGTAGCATATCTATATCTGTAATTACTATGTGTAAATTGAATAAAAGTATTGTGTTTTAGACAACCTCTCTACGATCTACTTTTAGCCTCTCGAACAAATCCAGTCGGTACGCCTCAGTAGTTTGGTCATAGCCTAAGGCACGCTACCAAAGCTTAACTACCTTAGGGCCAGAGTTTATCTCCCCTATAAAGGGAGAATAAAGGCATCTACGACTATAACACCCAAATTACCATAAAATACACTTTACAACATATCTTTGAAAAGACAGCAGTATGAAAAGATATCAAAAATGGGATTTTTTTGTAAAAAGTGATTCTATTTTTAAATTTTTGGGTTTTCCGAGTAAAAAAGGTGCTAGAACTTTTAATTTCCGTTTCAATGAGTTCAAACCAAAAGAAAGTAAGATTTGCTATATAGGAGTTTTGGAAAAGGCGTTTCTAATGGTGTTTTTTGTTTTGATCTGGGTCTTTTTTTTGGGAGTTATGGGTTATTATATTTCTTAACTTTGGACGTCAACGTCTCTTACTAGATTGCTAGCTACCACTGCAACCCGGACTATTAATAACTACTACATGAGATTTTCTCAACCGACATCAATTTATGATAAACTATATCGGATATGATAAAGTATATCGAAGTAAACTTGATGGAACTTATATATTTGAAATCAGCATAAAAATCTGATTCTTTTGGTGTATCTTTTGATATTAAAATTCTGTTCTTTAAAGTTTCGGTTACTACTGAGACGGGTCGCTCTTACTATACATTTCGTTACCACAAACTGTTTGACAGGGACTATGTCATTGCAGATTATCATCCGAAAGAGTAGAAAGAGTCGATCAGGAGAGGAGACCAACACCTTAGATGCTTTCCACAGAGGCAATCAACACCACGATTTTTTTGTAGCTTAGAAATTCACTCGGCAGCCACAGATCAAGTAATAATGAAATTCTTCTTATCATTTGATAGGCCCAAGCAACCATCAAACTTAATTTTATATTGATTTGACAATGGTGGATCGGGCTCGGAAAGCTTACTTTTAAAGTAATTATATCACTGGTCACTCGTAAATTTGACTGCATTACAGGCTTTTGATTGATCTCTTTTTAGCACTTTCCATACAAAATTAGGATCATTTCTATGTTACTTGATAATTCAGCTACTGGTATAACTTGGTGTTGCCTAAGCGTTTTTGCGAAATGCCTCTTTGTTTTCAAACGAATCTAATTTAACAGACCTTGACGCAGCATATCTCACTCACTCCAAATAGGAAAAAGAAATTCGGTTTAGCACAAGAATCAACGTGACCAGCCATACTTTTCAGTTCCGAGACATACGCTGTGAAAGGGAGCACTGGTATGCTTGGCAACACATAGAGTGTGTACGATCACAGCATAGTATATATTCAGCAGGGCTTAATTCTCAGAAAAGGTTAGTGTTTTTTGGGGGGAAAGCAGTTAGAACAGCACTTTGATTTTTGCCAAGATAGAATCACGCGCAACCTGGAACGTATACATATTAGCAAGAGCCCAGTTGGTGGTTTCATGCCATTTGCAATCATTGTCTTGACTTGGGTCACTTAACGAAGCTTGAGCAGGTATATATTACTGATAGTTATATGGTCTGAAGTTTGGAAACTGAAGATCCGGAGCCCAGTTTATTATTCATGGAACACAAGAAAAAGTCCAAAAAAGAGGTATTACCAGTGTAATCTAAATATGGGAAACCTTGGAAATTCTTGACCACCACGAGCTGAGAAAACATGCTACTCAGAACATTTGCACGACTGCTTAAGGTGTCAGAAAGGAATGACGGAAAGATGCAAAAAAAATACGGCTAGAAAAAAAAACACAGGACAAAAACAATTGATGCTATAAATGCCAATTGATGCAATTGATGCTATCCCTGCACAAACCAAATATAGGTGAATCAAACATGTTTTGAATCTAATGATCTGAAGATTCTTCAGTCATAAATTATCACTAACTGATTTCGAATTGTCTTTAAAGTTAGTTTTAAATTACATTTCACTATTAAGACTTATCTAGAGGATAGTTACCATTAATGATTCAGCCAGATATGGCATTTTTGTCACTAGCCAGTTTTTTAAAAGTTAATTTTGACTGTTTGTTTCAATGGGTCCTGGTTAGTTCTTTACTTGGTCAACCATGATATATAGACTTGACAAGCATAACTCGAAATATTCGCTTTGTTGTGTTTTTTCAGTATTTTCATTTGACCTATAAAAACCCCATTTGTGCTCGTTTTTCTTTCTTTATGCTTTATATTAGGCTCATCAATTATATTAGGCTTGTCAAAGACTTTACGAGTTTTGGCAACAATAAATAAACAAAAATCTAGGGACTAGGAATCCACTGATAAGGCAGTTCTTGAATAGTATTTATGTAAAAAAAAATTACAAACAGAAAAAAGCCTATGGTCTTTTCTTATTTTGAATAGTAAGAGACGAACTTGAATGAGTCAGGCAGCAAATTTCCATTTAAAATATGATTTTCATATCTTAACTTTTAATTACTATGTTCCTTGGTTTATTCTTTACTCGGTTTCAGCTATATCCGTAGAGAGTAGCATAGGCCCTATTTATCATGAGCGTTATCGATCCTGTATTTTAATTACAAAAGATTTTTAACTCCATTAATTTCCTTTAAAATGAGCCATTGAACAACTCTCTACGAAGTTCCAGTGCCAGGCTATCTTTGGAAAACAAAAAAGAAAAAAAAGATGCCGTTTAGGCAGAATGTTGTAGTAGCTGCAACTTTTCTTGATTTTCAAGCCAATATATTTCGTTTGCTGTTCAAGCCAAGGGACAAGAAGTTTCCTAAATGGGGGTTTCTGACAAGGCGGTCCTTATGGTGTACTTTTTGTTTTGATCTAACTCTATTTAACTAAGTCCCTTACTTTTCAGCATTCTCCCAGCACAGTAATCATTGACAGAGAATGAATCTATGACATCCTCTTTCTAACCTGTGCAATCAATCAGCTGTTCTCTGACACCTTCGGGTATGCCTTGTTGGAGGTGTTCTAAAGTCGTGGCCAACCTTACATCAAAACCTTTCCTATTTGAAAGTGATCTTAGGTATTTTGTCTTTTTTTGCTTGCAATAGTCACAATGCATTGTGGGGCATGCATCCCTGATGTTAACTACCATATCAATGCTGTCGCCAAATAACTTTATTATTGTATTTTCATCTACAGAAACTCTAATATTTCTATCACCATAGATAACGCCTTGACTATTACCATCGATTCTTCTTGATACTTCTTCTATATAAATAATTCTTGTACGAACCCTCGACTTTTAGTAGATTTATTTGTTGTATAATCTTAAGATTTTTATGCTGCCTTATATACACTATTAATGAAACAGATCAAGACAGAAAAATGTGGAGCTAGTCCCTGGAGAGACCGCAAAAAGCTCCGACATCCCTCGTTTAGGCTATAGTACAATGAATGCCTATGCATTTTTTGTGTCTTTGTAACTGATTTCACAATAATCCAATTCGTCAAGATAGAAATTGACCATTTTCAGCTGAAAATTTTAATGCTCTATTAATTCCAGGGATTTCAAAAAGAATTTGACATAATCCAATATCCGTTGGATAGAGCTTGCAGATATCAGGATGACATTGCCAGGTAACAGGCTGCCCGATTTTTTTTTATAATGTTTACTCAAATTGTAAAAGTTGAGTTCGTCCCTCATAATATCCTTGCCAGATCTAGTTTCGTAATATTTTTCAATAATTTTCTTGGATTTTTCAGTACAGCTTGTTCTACGACACAGAGCATTTTTTGCCAAATATTCAGTAGAACTAACAGAACTGTTGAAAATCAGTTTGAGATACTTTTTTCTTGAGGAGAAATTTCAGGAATTTGTTCTAAATCATCAGTCTTACAAAGACATGTGCTAATAACCCTAACAGGTTTGTTTTCTCCATAATTGAAAAACATTGCTTTCCCTTCGTTGTTCATAGGTATTCTTGAATATTTATTTCTATTAATTAAAAAGCTTTACACAAAATAAGTTTTTAAAAGAAAAGTAAAGAACTCCATTAAACAAAAACGAGCAAAAATAAAATCAAATAATCTACCAAGCGTAAAACTACCGCAAATCAGCATCGATAAATAAATGAAACTCAAAACGATCAGATATTACAATAAATAACCGACTCAAACTAAAAACGAGCATAAATTAACATAAGTTGGGCTCAAAGCCCCTATGCCTTCCCAAGGACAGAACATAATTTGCACTTTACTGAAAAAAATATAAATGTTCTTACTTTTATAACTTTAACAAATCAAATAATATTAACATTTTGATTACTAAATATCAGTATATGTATATTAAACTGACAATGCACATTCATTTGTATTTTTTTCAGTAAAGTGCAAATTATGTTCTGGCCTTGGGAAGGCATAGGGGTTTTGAGCCCAAATTATGTTAATTTCTGCCCGTTTTGAGCTTGAGTCGGTTATTTATTATAATTTCTGTTCGTTTTGAGTTACGCTATTTTGAGTTCGTTACGCTATTTTGACTTGGTTAAATATTAAGCGCATAAGCAGCCCCAAAAATTTGAACATAATACCCTCAGTCGTTCTGCTGAGATGCCTTATTGGGAATTAGCATTAACACAGTACATTTTGATTTAATCTTAAAGCAACATTTAGTTTTTAAACATAAAGGCAAATGGGAGGATTGGCGTGGGAGGGGGATTAGCTGCCCTCCAATCACCTTCGACTATTAAAAAGGACATCAGCCCTTTCTATTTTCAATCGAATGGGTCCTTTTCGAAGTTCCTGCGACAAATCCTTCGATACGAGGTGCCCTGGTCTAAACAACAATAACAACAAAAAATCACACATTATACCCACATCGATTTTTACCATAAAAATTTCAAGCCTTCCAATCACTTTCGATTATTAAAAAGGGCAATACGCCTTTCGATTTCCAATCGAATTAGCCCTTTTTCAGTTTTTATGACAACGCTTTCTATAAACACCTTATATGCCCCAAGTGCGTAAATTACAACCCTTACCCTAAGGGCTGTGAGGGCGGTTGTCATCCTCTAAGACATAATTTCAGAACTTGAAACTACGTTAAATAAAATAGCTATCTCAAAATTTTGATTGGATGTGTTTGGGAAAATAGTGGGTGTGAGAGGGGCGTTAGTCACTCTCCCATCAGTTTCAACTATTAAAAAAGCCACTAGTCATTTCAATTTCCAATCAAATCAGCCCTTTTGAACTTTCAATGACAACGCTTTCAATAAAAACCTTATATGCCCCCAGGGCATAACTTACAACCCTTGCCCTAAGAGCTGGGGGGGGGGGCGTCATGATCAAAGACCTAATGTCCAGAACTTTCTACCACGTTTAACAAAATGGCCATCTGAAAATTTTGATTGGATGTGCTGGGGGGAATGGTGCACGTGAGAGGTTGGCTAGTTACCTCCAATCACTTTCGACTATTAAAAAGGGCACTAGCCCTCTCAATTTCCAATTGAATGAGCCCCTTTTGAAGTTTTTACGACAACTCTATCTATAAAAGCCTTATATGCCCCCAGGGCAAAACTTACAACCTTTTCTCTGTGGGTTCTGGGGGACTTATCCTCCTTGAATACATAATTTTCAGAGCTTTCAACTACGTTGAAGAAAATGGCTATCTCTAAAATTTAATTGAATGGTTTTGGGGAAATGATGGGCGTGAGAGGGGGGTCAATTACTCTCCACTCCCTTTCGACAATTAAAAAGGGCAATTTCATTTTCCAAACAAATGAGCCCTTTTTGAAATTTCTACAACAATTTTATTTGATTAGGGATTTTCCTAATCAAAGGTATAATGTCCTGAACTTTAAACTGCGTGGAACAAAATAGCTATCTAAGAATTTTGATTGGATGTGTTTGGGGAAAAGGTGTGTGTGGAAGGGGTGTTAGTTGCCGTCCAATCACTTTCGACTATTAAAAAGGGCACTAGCCATTTGAATTTCCAATCGAATGAGCCCTTTTTGAAGTTTATACGACAACACTTTCTATACAAACCTTATATGCCCCCAGGGCATAACTTACAATCCTTGCCCTGAGGGCTGTGGGGGGATTGTCATCCTCAAAAACAGAATTTCTCTCTGGAAATTAACTACGCTGAACAAAATGGCTATCTAAAAATGTTGATTGGATGTGTTTGGGGAAAAGGTGGGCGTGAGAAGGGGGTTATTTGCCCTCAAATCACTTTCGACTACTAAAAAGGACACTAGACCTTTGAATTTCCAATCGAATCAGACCTTTTTCAAGTTTTTATGACTAAGATTTCAATAAAAACTTATATACCCTCAGAGCATAACTTATAACCCTTGCCCTGAAGACTTTAGGGGGGGTGTCCTGCTCAAAAGTATAATTTCCTGGACTTTAAACTGTGTGGAACAAAATGGCTATCTCAATATTTTGATTGGATGTGTTTTGGGAAATGGTGGGCGTGGAAGGGGTGTTAGTTTCCTTCCAATCACTTTTGACTATTAAAAAGGGCACTAGCCATTTCAATTTCCAATCGAATGAGTACTTTTTGGAGTTTCTACGACAACGCGTTCTATAAAAACCTTATATGTCCCCAAGGCATAACTGACAACCCTTGGTGTCATATATGTCCCCAAGGCATAACCCAACAACTTTCTATTTAAACCTTATATGCCCCCAGTGCATAACTGACAACCCTTGCACTGAAGGCTCTGAGGGGGTTATCATCCTAAAAGACCTAATTTCTAGAGCTTTTGACAACGTTGAACAAAATGGATATCTCAACATTCTGATTGGATGTTTTTGGAGAAATTGCGGGCGTGAGAGGGGGGTTAGTTACCCTTCGATCACTTTCGACTATTAAAAGGGCATTAGCCCTTTCAACTTCCAATTGAATGAGCTCTTTTTGATGTTTTTACTACATCGCGTCCCATAAAAACCTTATATCGTCCCAGGGCATAGAGTATAACCCTTGTTAGTTGTGTTGTGGGGGGGAGGGGTTGTCATCCTTAAACACCTAATTCCAAAAACATTCAAATTTCTTAAATAGACTGGCTGTCATAAAAATTTGATTGGATGTGTTTGGGGAAAAGATGGGGGGGAGAGCGGGTTAGTTGCCCTCAAATCACTTTCGAGCCCTTTGAATTTCAAATTGAAAGAGCTCTTTTTTAAGTTTCTACGACAAAGATTTCAATAAAAACTTATATGCCTCCAGGGCATAACTTATAAACCTTGCCCTGAAGACTGTGGAGGGAATGTACTGCTCATAGGTTTAATTTCCTGAACTCTAAACTGCGTGAAACAAAATGACTATCTCAAAATTTTGATTTGATTTGTTTGGGGAAAAAGTGAGCGTGAATGGGGGGTTAGTTGCCCTCAAATCACTTTCGACTATTAAGAAGGGCACAGGCCCTTTGAATTTTCAATCCAATGAGCCCTATTTCAAGTTTCTATGACAAAGATTTCAATAAAAACCTTATACGCCCCCTGGGCATAACTTATAACCCTTGCCCTGAAGACTGTGGTGGGATTTTCTTGATCAAAGGTATAATTTCCTGAACTTTAAACTGCGTGGAACAAAATAGCTATCTAAAAATTTTGATTGGATTTGTTTGGGGAAAAGGTGTGTGTGGAAGGGGTGTTAGTTGCCGTCCAATCACCTTCGACTATTAAAAAGGGCACTAGCCATTTCAATTTCCAAGCGAATGAGCCCTTTTTGAAGTTTCTACAACAAAACGTTCTATAAAAGCCTTATATGCCCCCAGGGCATAACTTGCAACCCTTGCCCTGAGGGGTGTGGGGGAGTATCCTCCTCAAAAACACAATTTCTATCTGGAAATTAACTACGCTGAACAAAATGGCCATTTAAAAATGTTGATTGGATGTGTTTGGGGAAAGGTGGGCGTGAGAGGGGGGTTATTTGCCCTCAAATCACTTTCGACTACTAAAAAGGACACTAGACCTTTGAATTTCCAATCGAATCAGACCTTTTTCAAGTTTTTATGACTAAGATTTCAATAAAAACTTATATGCCCTCAGGGCATAACTTATAACCCTTGCCCTGAAGACTTTAGGGGGGGGTGTTCTGCTCAAAAGTATAATTTCCTGGACTTTAAACTGCGTGGAACAAAATGGCTATCTCAATATTTTGATTGGTTGTGTATTGGGAAATGGTGGGCGTGGTAGGGGTGTTAGTTCTCTTCCAATCACTTTTGACTATTAAAAAGACCCTAGCCATTTCCATTTCCAATGGAATGAGTACTTTTTGATGTTTCTGCGACAACGCGTTCTATAAAAACCTTATATGTCCCCAAGGCATAACTGACAACCCTTGCCCTGAGGGCTGTGAAGGGGGGGGGGGGGTTGTCATCCTCAAAGGCCTCATTTACAGAACTTAAAACTACGTTGAATAAAATGGCTATCTCAAAATTTTAATGGAATGTGTTTGGGGAAAAGGTGGGCGTGAGAGGGGGGTTAGTTGTCCTCCAATCACTTTCGACTATTAAAAAAGGCACTAGCCCTTTGAATTTCCAATCGAATGAGCCTTTTTTGAAGTTTCTACGACAACGCCTTCTATAAAAACCCTATGTGCTCCCAGGGCATAACTTACAACCCTTGCCCTGAAGGCTGAGGGGGAGTGTCCTCCTCAAAAACATAATTTCTATCCTGAAATCAACTATGCTGAACAAAATGGCTATCTCAGAATTTTAATTGAATGTTTTTCGGGAAATTGTGGGCATGGAAGGGGTGCTAGTTGCCTTCCAATCACTTTCGACTATTATAAAGGGTACAAGCCACTCCAATTTCCAATTGAATGAGCCCTTTTCGAAGTTTCTGCGACAACTTCTTCGATACGAAGTGCCCAGCTCTAAAGGAAAAAACGATAAATAATACATTGTGCCAACATCTTTCTTATATACCCCCAGGGTATAACTTGAAAACCTTGCCCTGAGGCTCGTGGGGGACTGTCCTTCTCAAAAACATATTTTCTATCTGGAAATCAACTACGCTGAACAAAAAGGCTATCTCAAACTTTTGATTGTATATGTTGGGGGGAATGATGGGCGTAGGTGGCTCTAGTTGCCCTTCAATCACTTTCGACTGTTATAAACGGCACTAGCCACTCCAATTTCCAATCAAATTAGCCCTTTTCTAAGTTTCTGCAACAAATCCTTTGATACGAAGTGCCCTGGTATGGAAAACCAAAAAATAAATAAAAATACATTGTGCCAACATCGTTCTTTACTTAGGCAGCGCTATTGCGCTGCCTATGATTACTGCTACATAAACTGCAATTGTGCCTTCTAAAATTAATATACGAATTTTCAAAGAAATACGCCTCCGTATATTCGCAGACCTGTCTAATATTTTCCATTGCATCCGTAAACTGTTCCACAGTTGCCAATCCATACCTTGGAAGCTTTTCATTTTTTTTTTTTTTTTTTTTTTTTTTTTTTTACTGCTCTTTAAATTGTGCCAACACATCTAAAATTAATGTGTGATTTTTATACGCTAGTGCTTTATAAGTGCTAATTCATTTTTATATACATGTACATATTTGTACAATTCTTACGGTGTATTGGACTGGTTCGAAGTGCAAAAAGTTGCACAACACGTAAAATGACAATAAAATGTAAGACATTCAAAGTTAAGAAACAATATTTATTTTACTCTTAAGAATCACATTGCTTCAAACGATCAGCTAAAGCCTAGGCTTAACTGGTGTAGTCATGTAGGTTAGAAACAAGTAAGGTCATAAAGATCATAATTCTGCAAATTTGGGCAAAAATTGAAAAATTTAAGCTGCCAGAAAGAAAGTCTTTCCATTAATCATTATTTGAACTGGCATTTCATCAAATTCTTCAAAAAATAGAAATATAAAGATCGGTCACAATATGTTTAAAAGGTAAAAGCAAGTAAAACTCATTAACAACTCACAAAACTCACAAACAGGTAAAAACAAGTAAAAATAAAATAAATACAAATATCAAAGAATTAAATGAAATTTAGCTTTATTAAACTATTATGCTCGAGTTTTAAATTATACTTTGATGCTACTGCAGCATCGGTCTATCACCGCTCTAACTTTATTAATAGAACTGAATACAACACATTTGTGATTTTCTGTTCATGGGTCTGTTTATGGATTTTCTGTTTTCATAGGTCTGGCGTATCCTGTTCGCATGATGTTCTAGTCCTTTGCTGTTATTTTGTCCATGAAGGTGTATGTTGTATCTGACTTTGCCTATTTTAAATGCACGTTCTCTTGTGCACTTTTATGGGATTTTTTTTTTTTTTTTAAATGAATGCTAGTTTTGCCTGAGCTTGCGTTACATAATTGTTCTTGTTGTTTTTTGTATATTTGTTATGAGTTAGCTCCCCATTTTAAGAGCCAAAAATGATAAAAGGGAGATCAAAAATGGTCTCCCCCATTGCCCTCTTTTCCCCAAATGCATCCGATCGAAAATATGAGATGGCCATTGTGCTCAAAATAGTCAAAAGATTTTATAACAATGCCTTCGGGGTTGCAACAACCCCCAGAGCCCTGGGGCAAGGGCAGTAAGCTATGCCCCAGGGCATGTAAGGGGTTTTATGGAAAAGGCGGCCGTATAAACTTTGGAAGAGGCTCATTTGATTGGAAATTGGAAGTTCTATTTTGCTTTTAGAGAGTCAAAAGTGATTGGAGGGCAAGTAACTCCTTCCTTCCCCACGCCCTATTTTCTCCAAATTCATCCTATCCAACTTTTGAGATAGGTATTTTGTTCAAAATAGATTAAGTCCTTCTAAAATTAATGCAGTCTCTTTTAGAGATGGAGCTAGCATTGTCTGCCTCCCTCTGGGTTTGAATATTCAAATTCCTCTGGGTGAAGGAGGGCTGGAAACCTCCAGCCCTCCTCTGAAGCTTTAGAGCTGTTGGGTGTTTATTGTTTGGTTTATTTATGAATTTTTTTACATTTCATGAAAAATTTGGCCTCTCAGCGTTTTGCCTCTACTAGAAGGTCCGTCAGATACCTTGTGCTAGCTACATAAATCGATTTATCACGCAATAAATTGGAGACTATTTTAAACTTTAAGAACATACCCGCGTGTAGTAACTTTGTGATTGATTAATTAAAAGGTATTGGTTTAGTGAAAAGGGGGTCGAGGCTATTAATCCTAAGGCTTAAAATATATTTAAAAGGTAAAAAAAAACACCAAGCCGACTAAGCCCCTCAAAATACTATATTTAAGAGGTCTTTCTGTGCAGCCTTTATCAACCCCCATCCAGGGACTCTTGGTTCCCTTCTAAGATTTTTGCAGCTTTGTTAATTAATTGAAAAAAAATATATACTGCTCAGCAAGTTTTAGTATAATATTGTTTGTTCAATGCAGTAGGTAATAAACTTATAAGGAAGCAGTGATATTCTTTGCTTTATGCAGGAAGCTTGTACAAAGCTGCCGAGAGCAGATTTTCCTTGTCTTAATTCATTTATAAAACGACTGGTTTAGAACAAGCCCTTTTCTTATTTCTTAGTCTCCTTATTAGTAGATAAAAGACAATTCTGAAAAGTCACGCCTTCCTATTCTTCCAAGCCAATAGCTATTCGGGACATGTAACCGGGTATTGGTTCAATACTAAGATGAAAAAGAAAAATATAAAGTTCTATCTTACTTTCGGTGGTTTTAGTCGCCTTATTCACGTCATTGACCAAAAATGAAGGTTCTTTACTACGGTTATTCGCCAATTAACTTAAGTTTATAAATTATTATATAATAAAAAATAGTAACTCATTACTACAGTTCACTACACCAGTTAAGACAGAGCTTAAGGTTGGCACTTCTACAAAAAGACAACTTCACCCAAACAATATTATCTAATAGTTTTCACGAAAACACTTATGTACAGTTATGAACAGTACAATACATTAAATCACAATTTTGATTTTTCCGTGGCCTAAAGAAACATATTTTGTCTGTAAATTACTTAATTAAAAGAATGTAATTACTTAAGTAAGCATATCGATTTGAGGTTCTGTATTGCTATTGGTTAACAGTATATTGCTGCTAAAAATTTAAAAGTTGTTATGCAACCTAGATCACACATAGTAAAAATAATAATAGCTAACTGAAATTAACAATATACTCCTCATTTAAAATAAAAGCCGGTTGTATTTTCAATATCTTTCTACTAATCATGGCCATCAAAAATCATACCATATTAAGTGGAAAATCTAAGTTTGGAACAATCAAAATTTAAAGTTTTTGGGTTGAGAGCTTAGTCCTGTTGACGACAGCAGAGTCAGAGGTGGTCCTGACTTGCAGCTAATTTAGCTCCAAGCTGATTATTTTTCAGAAAATATGAAATAATATTTCCAGATAAACAGAATTATAAGTAAACTATTTTCGTTATTACTAACTTGTTACTTTGACTAAGTTTTTTTAACTAATGTTAGAATAATTTTGTTAAATTATACCTATCAGCCAAAGAACTACTTCACAAAAATTTGCTTGATTTGTACATGGTAGTGATAAATTAGTAGACTCATCAAGATGAGCATTGAAAATAGCCTATAGAAAATAGAAAATAGCCTATAGGCTTAGGATTTCATAGTTAGAGATAAATTAATCTTAAATTCCCTTGATATTCGGGAATATCTTTATGCTTTGCATTTCAGGGTTGAGGGATGGTAGAATGTACGTGGGGTTTGAGGGATGATAGGATGTACGTGGTAGAGATAAATTAGTGGACTACTCTAGATGAGCATTCAAAGTAGCTACTATAGGCTTAGGATTTCATGGTCAGAGATAAATTAATCTTAAATTCCCTTGATATTCGGGAATATCTTTATGCTTTGCATTTCAGGGTTGAGGGATGGTAGAATGTACGTGGGGTTTGATGGATGATAGGATGTACGTGGTAGTGATAAATTAGTGGACTACTCTAGATGAGCATTCAAATTAGCTACTATAGGCTTAGGATTTCATGGTCAGAGATAAATTAATCTCAAATGCCCTTGGTATTCGGGAATATCTTTATGCTTTGCATTTCAGGGTTGAGGGATGGTAGAATGTACGTGGGGTTTGAGGGATGATAGGATGTACGTGGTAGTGATAAATTTGTGGACTACTCTAGATGAGCGTTCAAAATAGCTACTATAGGCTTAGGATTTCATGGTCAGAGATAAATTAATCTTAAATTCCCTTGATATTCGGGAATATCTTTATGCTTTGCATTTCAGGGTTGAGGGATGGTAGAATGTACGTGGGGTTTGAGGGATGATAGGATGTACGTGGTAGTGATAAATTTGTGGACTACTCTAGATGAGCGTTCAAAATAGCTACTATAGGCTTAGGATTTCATGGTCAGAGATAAATTAATCTCAAATCCCCTTGGTATTCGGGAATATCTTTATGCTTTGCATTTCAGGGTTGAGGGATGGTAGAATGTACGTGGGGTTTGAGGGATGATAGGATGTACGTGGTAGTGATAAATTAGTGGACTACTCTAGATGAGCATTCAAAATAGCTACTATAGGCTTAGGATTTCATGGTCAGAGATAAATTAATCTCAAATCCCCTTGGTATTCGGGAATATCTTAATGCTGTGCGTTTTGGGGTTTGAGGGATGGTAGGATGTACGTGGGGTTTTGAGGGATGGTAGGATGTACGTGGTAGTAATAAATTAGTTGACTCATCTAGATGAGCATTCAAAGCAGTTACTATAGGCTGAAACACAGGGTTTAATATTCAACACTTATGAATTCAGGGTCACAATTAAAATTTTTGAAGTTGTAGCCGGTGAAGACAAGCAAGCTCTGACTATTTAGTGAAACATTTTGTATCTAGCAATTCAATTTTGTCACGTCACCTTGACGTTTTCCCTGTCGAAATGAATATATTTACCAGTAAAGACTTGTTTCGAAATTGAAAAAAATCTAGAATCTGAGGGGTCTAGGTTACATTAGGAGTCTATATTAGGCTACACACCTGTTTTGATTTTGAAGCACTTGTGTCATATTAGATAAAAAAAAATAAAAAAAAAATCAGTTTACAAGCTAACATTTGCAATGTTTCGTTGATGGAGCTGTTCAGAAGATTAGTCAAATAGATCTTTAAAATCGAGCAGAATATGAAATTTAATAGGACAGCACAATATTTTTTGAATTACTATGCATTTAATATATAAAATACGACTATATATATATATATATATATATATATATATATATATATATATATATATATATATATATATATATATATATATATATATATATATATATATATATATATATATATATATATATATATATATATATAAATATATATTATAATACATATAATATAAAAAATATTATATATAGTTAATATACAAATTATAAGAAAAATATATGGTTTGTATTTGCTTTTATTTGCTAATTAGATAAATTTATGTTTGTTTCTTTATTGCTGTGTTCTTTTGTGTTTAAGCATGAATAAGCACATTTTACTTGAGAGTCATCTAGGAGTCACAGGTAGATCTAGTCAATTTATTTTTCAAAATAATTTGACGTTTAATAACCGTTTTGAAATATTTTTTAAATAACAAAACTTTATTTTTGGAGTTTTTCCGAATGGCTGTACAAATTTGAAGTTGAACCAAGTATTTTGACTTTAGTCTGACTTTAGTATTTTATGTGAAAAATTATCAGGGGTGTCCCCCTTTTTAAAAAATCGGAAAAATTTTCTGAGGCTCGCAGTTTTTGATGTGTAACAATAAACTTAATGAAACTTAAATATTTAGAATCTCAAGAAGTTAATCCTTTTGTCAAATATGTCAAACCTAATTGCTGTCAAACCTAATTGCTGTCAAAGTTCTGTTTATTAGAGTTTCAGTTATTATTGCGTCGAGTCGCTCCTTGCTTACAGTTTGTCACCAAAATTGTCTGATATAATATGTTCGGTTTATAAAACTACCCCAACTCTTACTGAAAATGGCAGATGTTTGCATTTGTGAATAACTTTAACCTATATAAAACTTGTAAATGTGCTATTAATTACTAGGTTACAGAAAATATCTTTTTTTTACCAGAAAATTTTCAATATTTGTAAACCTTGCTTTTTTAGCTTTTAGCTATGCCAAGTAGACTTGGCATAGAAAACTATAGCTTCAATTCTTGTATCGATACACAAATTTTTGGAATTATACGCATTACCTCGTCCAAGTTCAACATGAAAGACAATAATAGCAAGTTTTATTATTCCTGAGTATTCATTTCAGGTTTTTTATAACCTTTCAATAAGTAACCTCATTTTTAATCTTTCAATAATCTTTTTTTGATAATTAAATATTTTGAAAGGATCTTGGTTTTTCTTTGTTTTATTATTAGTAATTAATTTTATTGCTTCAAATATGTTACTTATTAGCCATCAGTTGTACTGTGAGGAAAGACTAACACTTTTATTGCCATTACAATACCGCCATCTATATTTGATAATAAGTAGGCAAAAATGTAGGTCTAAACTTGTATGCTTTGATTTAAAATATTAGAAAGTAAGTTGTTTTTGTTGTTATTGTTTATTTTTTTTATTGTTTTACTGTTTTTTATTGTTATCGTTTATTTGCAAACACCATTTAGGTCATCAGTGAAATATTAATATCTTCAAATATTATTGATATATTGAAATATTAATATCTTAATATAAATTAATTTTATTCCCGGTTTGGAGGCAAGCTTGCTACTTGTCCCTGTAAAAAGACCCAGCAACTGAAACGTCAACTCGACGCTCTATGCACCAGCAATGGGTCAGCAGGATCTTTATCCTTTATTTTAATACATTTATTAATATATTTTTTGCGGTGATTTAATTTTTGATTGTATGCTATATTTGTACAGATTTCTGTTAATCTAGAAAATAAATGTTTATATTGTAATTGGTTTCTTGCAAACAACGCTTATATCACCATTGTAAAATTCACATATTTATTATATAACACGTTTAATGATACTATATGTTTGAACATTATATTTTTTTACGATTTGGATCACTTGAAAAATTATTCCTGTGAAATGGTCAAAGAATTTTTTCGTCCCCATATTTATTGATTATAAGTTTGCCTTGAATCTGCTTCCCCAGTAGATTTTTGGGTATATTTTGTATATTTTATTTACCCTTTAGTTTGAAACAATACACTAAATATCTTAATGCAGGACTTTAGGAAAGATGCTGGATTTTACCCAAAGCAACGAAGGATTTACAAAAATGCTCTGACTTTGGACGGTCGCATTATTACACCCTATGTCACCACATAAAAATGAGAATAACTTTTGATTTAAAACAATGCTACTTGAGAGCGATTTCCCTTAAGCTTTCTCAACACATGTAAGTGAAAGAACATTACCTGATCTATCTGACAGCTAAAACAGAAGTAAAAAACATAGTATCGCGGGTTAATAAGAAATCTTATTTATGCTCCCAATAATTTCATTTACAGCAAGTTACCCAGAAAAATGGCGTGAAATAATGACAAAGAAAATACCACTAAAAAAAAATATATAGACATACTTTCATACTTAAATGACTAGATAACAATACCATATGAACGTCTATAATACAGCACCAGTAAGATATGGTCTTTTTAATTGGTTAATCACCATCTAATAAGTACTGTCAATAAAAAGCATATGAAGTGAGATCTCCAGCTCTCCTCTTCAAACAAGACACTTTTTTTTTTAACAAATTAGAATGCACTTTCCTTTGGAGGTCTTGGTGGTATACTTGTGTACTTATTCTTTCGCTGCTCAGCTGCCAGAATTGACGCTTTCTTATATTCTATCGGTCCATAGTTGCT
This sequence comes from Artemia sp. Qi Xiang Cuo, assembly GCF_049724085.1. Classification (NCBI taxonomy): domain Eukaryota; kingdom Metazoa; phylum Arthropoda; class Branchiopoda; order Anostraca; family Artemiidae; genus Artemia; species Artemia sp. Qi Xiang Cuo. The sequence goes on along the minus strand of NC_142800.1, from coordinate 4,747,691 downwards.
AAAATCTACGTCAGCATACTCAACGTCTGATCCCAGTGGAAGTAAAGGCTAGAAAGAATAAGTATATCAGCTGCTAACCCAGGGAAACGGACAGAGGACCACAAGGCCGTACCCAGGATATTTTTTCGGAGGGGTGTTACTCATTTTTTTTTTTGGGGGGGGGGAGTCACAAAAAAACCCTCAAAAACGCATACAAAAATTTTTTATGTCCATTTTTGTTACGTTTTTACGAGTCAGACAAACATTTCTGAGGGGGTTTCAAACCCCCTAACCTCCCCCCTGGATGTGGCTTTGGAGGACAATTAATATCATCCCTTCAATAAGCACTGAACCGTCATGAATCATAATCACTATAATAGTATTACTTTAAGCAAGATTTTCAGTCAGTATAGCTGAAGGACCCACAGTGAAACACTTGGCCCATCTCTTCTCCGATATACCAGGATATTTGCTTTCATGTATTCTATCCGTATATAGGATCCGCAATCAATGTTATAATACTAAATTATATTATCGCACTGAGATATATATATATATATATATATATATATATATATATATATATATATATATATATATATATATATATATATATATATATATATATATATATATATATATATATATATATATATATATATATGCAGAAAATCCTAATAGAATTAACTTAATAGGGAGAAAAACAAAAATATATAAAAATATTTATAAAAGACTTTGAGGTAGATTTCATCTCAACAAAACTGTCCCTGAAAGTGTTCACTCGGTCTCTTAGGATTAATATAAAATTGGGCAGGTTTGTCCAAACTATAAATTAGGAAATGCTCACTTGCGAAGAAAAGAAAGACTCGCCTCCCTCTTAAAGCGAATTCCTTACCCATGAGCATGTGTAAAATATTCTAATAGCGGTTATTTACTCTACAAACGCAAACTTGACTCAGAAAGGAACATGTAATTTAATTTAATATTTAAATTTAAAATTTTTAACTTAATCAACGGAAAAAGCACCTAACACCTAGCCAATCACTCAGGGCATAGTTTCTTGGGGGTTACTACAGCAAAGATTTTTTAATGCGATTACGTTAGTCATTTGCTAGTTCCCGTAAACTTTGTTGGGGCGAGGACGCCGAGACTAATTTTACTCCAGGCACCACCAGCACTAGGAATATTTGAGAAGTACCTGGATATCCTAGGCATTTCATCTAATACACCTAGTTTTGTTAAAACTAGTTTTTAACTAATACTTTATGTTAGAAAAGTTTTGTTGGAAAACACATAAGAATCAAAAATTTCCAATACAAATTAGCTTTACTGGGAACCTGTGGAAATTATTTTTCGATAGAAAGGGATTTTGCAAGTCTACTAGGCAAACGTAAAAACTTTCGTTTTTACTATAAAAGCGATACATTTCTAATTATCAAAGTAACATTTTGAACCTTCTGAACAGTTGTTCGCTTCCTAAGCGGGAGGAGGAGGTATCAGAGGATGTTTTGAAGAAGTAAAATATAGAAAGTCTCCCAAAGTGCGACATTCAAATAATTTTATATGGGGGAGAAACCCTTCAATGTTCAATGGACAGAAATACTCCTTAGGCCCTTCCTTTTCGTACTTATGAATGGAACTAAAAAAATAAAGCTATTAATATTTTCCCTTGGTGTTTCAACATTTCATCAGCACTTTTGATAAGTACACCTTCAATTATGACAGAACAACACTATATTAATTCTGTTTTTTTTTTTGTTTTTTTTTATCAATTCCCTTAGGAAAAAGAACACGTATCAAAGATATAATCTTCATTCTGTGCTCAGTTCTTAGGATATTTAAATAAATACAATTTTCTAAATTCTAGGATAAAGTTTCGTTACCAGATTTCTTTCAAGAATGTATTTTTATCACTTTCGTAAATTCCTTGAGAATTAATACATTTGTATTAATTCTAGTTGATGTTTTTCAGACAATAATTAATAGCAGGCAAAAAATGTATTCTAAATAGAAAAATTATCTATGAATCTTCTCTTTTTTTCTCAGGTTCTAATTTTTGCTAGTTGGTGAGCAGTTTTTAATTTCTTTTTTTTTTATTCGTATTCTTTGAAATATACAAGAATTTATTTTTGTTCATACATAAAAGGCACGCAGCTGTTAAGTAAGCAGCAACTGCATAATAAACAAGTTAATTTGTCAATTGTATCAAAAATACACAGAGAAAAAAATGTCAGCCTCATGGTTGGAGGATTGAATGGATCAAACATGACGAAGAACTGCTTTCAAAAAAGCAATTGCTATACCAAAAGGAAAAATTGGCCATGAAGAGTCTCTTAGTAAAATAAAAAATAATTGAAGGTAAGTTAAACGTGCAATCCAGCTATCTATAGGTAATTTGAAAAAAATTATCATGTATCTCATTCTGAAATATAAACTGAGAACCGAAAAATAAAGTGGTAAATGATATTTTGATTAATATTAACATTAAAAGTCTATTGCAAAATTTATGGATATTTCAAAAGATGGCATGAAAACCCTTGAAAATTATGTCTGATCAAAATTATAACTACGTCATTAGAGCTTCCATAGTTGGAAATTCAATACAGGAAACTCAAAGCCCCCCCCCCCCCCTTGAAAGTCAAGAAAAATCACTGTTTTTCATGGCTGGCACTGATGTATCCCTTTTTTTCTCTTTTTTTTCACCGTTAGAAGGGCACTGGAACATCATAGGGAGATGTTTAAGGTATCAATTGCTATATATCGTATACAGGATGATGTCATATTAGGTATGATGTCATATTTAGTGACTCTCCTGCGTTATTCCCTGGGGTTCGTTATTTACTAGATCCAGCCAACAAAGAGCCGAAGGTGTTTTTATGTGTTTTACCGTCATGACATCATGTAAAATTTTTAATTAAGAAAAGTGTTTAACTCTTTACAGGATTTTGGAGTTATGCCAGGAAAAATATTAACATACATCGTGACTGAAAAGTCAACTGTATTTTTCTTTTAAATATAGAACGCATGCAATGAATATGGTTTTACTAGCAAAAATTACGAAGCATGCGGCGAAACCAGTCGATTTATTCTCCAATTTCACTACAGCCTTACCTAAACTTGAACTTCATGTCCCATTCCAGGAAACCTTATCACGGCATACTGCGTTGGGTCAAGCCTAGGATCAAATCTTTGCTGTGTTGTCATATAACTAGCAGGGAGTGTTGCCACCTGTGTCCTTTTTGACATGGCAAGATCAGCATACACAACAGAGTCGGCCCTTTGGGGGTTTTGATAAACGCGGGTATAGGGGATAAAAGGAGTTGAGGTACTTGATATAAGATTACTCTGAGGTGTTTGCTGAGGTATGTATTGGATCTGTAAAAGCATGCGGTTAGTTTAAACAGGCACAAACATTAGTTAAAAGTCAAAATTAGCAAATAGTCAATTGACAGGAAATCACATCTCGAAATTAAAAAAGCATGTATTTATGGATAAATAAACCAGTTCAAAAAGCCTTGAAGGGTGGCAGTTAGAAGGCAGCTGATTGTGAATCATATTCTTTTTTTTAATGGAAAAAAATTAAAAATAAAAATATTTCTAAGGCTTTCCTTGGATTTTTGAAATTGTATGAATTTTTAAGATCCAGAAATTCCTCGTTCGAAATAGTGCTTCTTTTTGGGTACAAATACCAAACACATAAATGGTACACACTTATAAATGCGATTAAGGGAATACTTCCCATTAGTGAAGTGAACATAGCACTAGGTACGAGTGTAAGATTAAATAAAAAAAGCGCAAATTTAAAATAATCAGTCGAAAGCAGATAAGGCTTTCCGCCTAAATTACTTGCAGTGATAAAATTAAAAATAAGATGAATAGTTAAGTCCATGTAAAACTTAAATTTATTTCAAGCTTCAGCATTTCATCCTAATCAAAATAATATTATTCTTTCTTCTTTTTCACTTAAGTAAGAAAAACTCCAACAATAAAAAGATATTTCCTCATCTTAAATCACAAGGAAGATAGGGAGGGTGAAATTCTATTTGCATGAGCAGTTCGCTCCAGAAAAGTTTTAGTAGATAAAGGCATGTGCAAGAACTATCCTATTTGCCTTTATAGCAAACAATTTTTAGAACTTTTCACCCTATCTGAAAAAGGCGGTATCATGTCCTTTAACACCCCTCCTACCCCTATAAGAATATATTTGCATCAAAAATTTATTCGCACATAACTGTAAAGAAATAAATCAGAGACAAATAGCTCATGACATTTTAATAGAATATTCCATTCATCAAATAATACATACATTTCATCCTTTTTTCACGTATTTTGCTCTTACTTTCATTATCTAAATTATATTTAGTTATTTGATTTATACCAAGTAAACTATTCAAAAATATTTTTGATTAAAATATTATGTATATTTATTTTGTTTTTTTGTCATTAACTCGATTTGTTGGGTTTCAGTGTCTCAGTGAATTATCTTTCGGCCAGTGAACTAAATAAAATTATTACTTATAAATAAGGCCACGTCCAGGGGAGATGGTTTAGGGAGTTTGAAATACCCCCATCCCCAAAATTTTGGCCAACTCGTAAAAACGTAACAAAAATGAAAATAAACATATTTTTAATGCGTTTTTAAAGTAATTTTTTGTCAAATCCACCACCTCCCAAAAAAATCATTTTTACCCCCCACCCCCGAACAATCCTTGATACGGTCCTGCTATATATATATATATATATATATATATATATATATATATATATATATATATATATATATATATATATATATATATATATATATATATATATATATATATATATATATATATATATATATATATATATATATATAACAGGACCGTATCAAGGATTGTTCGGGGGTGGGGGTAAAAATGATTTTTTTGGGAGGTGGTGGATTTGACAAAAAATTACTTTAAAAACGCATTAAAAATATGTTTATTTTCATTTTTGTTACGTTTTTACGAGTTGGCCAAAATTTTGGGGATATATATATATATATACATAAATATATATATATATATATATATATATATATATATATATATATATATATATATATATATATATATATATATATATATATATATATATATATATATATATATATATATATATATATATATATATATATATATATATATATATATATATATACATATATATATACATATATATATATATATATATATACATACATATATATATATATATATATATATATATATATATATGTGTGTGTGTGGGTGTAGGGGGTATTTGTCTAAACAACAAAACTGCATAGGGGTTGCAGAAAGATGAATAATCAAATAAGGGGTATAAACATGACAAAAAGTACACTTACGTGTTACATGAACAAGAACAGTTGCAACATAAATACCGGAGTCCAACTGAGCGTGAAAAAAAACATAAGCACAATTTACATGCAATAAGACGCTTAAATGTTTCAATATTTCAATGTATTAATATTAAAAATTACACCAGATGTTTGGTTTTAATATAAAGGATACTCCGCTGAACTGCTATGACTGCCACAAAAAGGTAAGAAATGTGAAGTACTAAAATTACTTAAAATATTGCTAGTAAATAAGAAATGTTTAACTCAACTCATTATTTTTTAATTTGAGTTTGAACGTCCATAAGCTGGATATCCGATTTATTGTAGTTAGCATTTTGCCACAGTGGCATCAGACACATGTTCATTGACCACAATAACACAAATTTCTTGTAGGTTGAAAATAAGAATAGGCTTGTAGAACTGTATTATTTACCTGTATGTTCACTTTAGTTATATTCTGGTTTTATATTTAGTTCTCTTTAATACCAATTTAGTTTTTAAATCAGTCATTTATTGACAGATTTTTTTTATTTTTTTTAATAATTATACCAATTTGATTCTTAAGCCAGCTATCAACTGACAGATATCACTTTATTATTTTTTTATTATGATTCAAATTTACCGTCTTATTACATATAACATTGGACAAAAGGACAAATGAAGAAGCAAGCTTTATCATGCCCTAGTCAGCTAAGTAGTACTTAGAGTCTTACCGTGATTACTTAAGTAGCAAGTCTTAAGTAGTACTTTAGTAAGTACAGTCGTAAGTAATAAGAGTGGCAGTAGATTTTCACGGCAAAATCAAGGAATGTAAACATGGCAAAGAATGGCTCACCGGTCAAATGTTATTTAAATGTCAAAGACATACCAGAACCGATATTTGAGCTTACCCCAAATAAGTCCCTTCAATTGGTTTAGCTATTTTTTTTTAAATTGAAGAAAGCTTGTCTTGAAAGTGATTTATTTTTTTCTTAATCGAAGCATCCTTTCCGTGTGTATTAATTATCGTAGGGACTGATAGTAACCATAAAGAAGAAGCATATTTTAACTCCATATTTATTCATTATGGGTTCTTCTCCATGATTCTTTGGAGAGGCAATTCAAATCATTCTTTTATGGTCTTCTTGTTCTGGTCTCGTCCATGGTCTTTCGTGGTCTTTTCTACTTCTTGTTTTTTTACTTCTACTTTCTACTTCTTTCTACAGTCTTTTGTATTTTTTTTCAACTTCTTGGTATTTCATGGTCTTTTTTACTTATTGTCTTTTTACTTCTACTTTCTACTTCTCTCTTTCTTCTACTTTCTACTATGCTTTGTCTTTTTTTCTTCTTCTTGGTCTTTAATTGTCTTTTTTACTTCTTGTCTTTTTTTTCATTTGGTTTTAACAACTAAAGTTTTTTATTTAGTTTTGATAATTTTATGGAAGTTATTCGTAGCCTTGGACTTAACACACACGTAAGCAGCTTTAGACCACGTCATGTTAATTTGAAATTTTGTCTATGTTTCTTAATAATTTTAAATTCACTATAAATGATTTGATTTTAAAAAGTAAGAAACAATAAAAAACATTGTAGCTTTTATCAAGCTAGATTAATAGTTTATCAGAAAAAGAATATTTTTTTCTAAGAAACAAGATGTTTTTTTTTGTTTTTTTAAGGGCAGCATAACCATGACGCAGGGGCAGTGAGAAAGCTCTTAACGTTTTTTAATGTACCAAGGACATCAAAATAAAACTTTTTTTGCCCCCCAATCCATCTTAGGTCCAAAAAATACGATTTTATATGATTTTCTTTAAGTTATTTCGAAATTGTGACATTTTCAGGACAGTACAATATTTTCGTCAGTAGTCACACTGAACGTACAAAAATAAGGAAAACTAATCGGTAAAATTTGACAGCGCTTACAGTCCATAAGAATTCAAACATTAATAATCCGTTTATTCACGAAGACCCTTTCAAGGGTCTTTTCAAGGTAACATTTTCAAGGTAAAACCCCTACCCTTTCAAAGCCCTCACATCTTCAAGGGAAAATGTCCTTCTTAAGCTCTTCTATACCTTATGTTTTTAGTATATTTTCTGTTGGGTTTTCACTGTCATTGGTACTTTATGGTTTATGGTGTAAACCACTTGGCTTATGGTTTATATGGTAGCAGACACATATAGTTGGATGAGTTTCCACTTCAGCAATTCAAACAATCAGATTTCATTTCCTCTGTCCTTGGTACTTTGAGGTTTACGGTGTCAAGCATATTATTTTTGGTTTATATGGTTACAGTGATATATGGTTCTCTAGGTTTCCGACTCACCAATTCAAACAATTAGATTTCATTTTCACTGTGCATGGTACTTTAATGGTTTACGGTGTAAATCATATTATTTTTGGTTTATATGGTTACTGTGATATATAGTTCTGCAGGTTTCGGCTTCACCAATTCAAACAATTAGATTCCATTTTCACTGTGCATGGTACTTTAATGGTTTACGGTGTAAACCATATTATTTTTGGTTTATATGGTTACTGTGATATATAGTTCTGCAGGTTTCCGCTTCACCAGTTCAAACAATTAGATTTCATTTTCACTGTTCTTGGTACTTTATGGTTTACGGTGTAAACCAAATGGTTTATGGTTTATATGGTCACAGACATATATAGTTGTGTGATTTTCCACTTAACCAGTTCAAACAATCAGATTTCCTTTTCACTGTCCTTGGTGCTTTAATACATTGCTCTGGGAATAAAAGAAATCATTTCATAGTATTATTTTAAATAATGATACTTGTAGCAGCTAAATTATTTTTTTATTTTCAGGATATGATTTTTATAAAGAATACTTAGAAAATACAAACCTCAGGAGACAACTCTGCCTTAATTTTTAGAGGAAGAGGTATATTTTGATAGGCATTCGTCTTTTGTCTTTTAAGTGTACTAATCCTTGGGGCTGGAATGGGTGCCTCATTTAATTCAACAATTTGATCCAGATCACACATACTTTTAGCCTCTTCATTTGGTGTGTCACCGAAGTCTGTTGGTTTTGACACTCTCAATGATCGAAACTTAGCTAAGTCTTTTTTCTTGGCTCTTTGTCTTAAAGACCAAAAAGAGGTGGTCCCCCTACTCTCAAAATTTGAGAGGGAGGAGCCATAACCACTGCTCAACTGGCTTGGCGGCCGGCTGGACGAAGCACATTCTTCTGACTAAAACACAAGACAACACATCAAAAGCATGCGCATGCCGCAAAACTTTAAAATTCACATGCCTTATATTGAAAATAAATATTAAGAAAACAGATGATTTGAGGGTGGCATGCTCCCTATTTTCAAGAGACCCCTGGGTAAACATGGACACAGCTCCAAATATACGAGAGGAAATAAGAAAATTTAAATGAAAGTAAAGAGCCGATCTGCAGCGTGCTAAATCTGAGAGTTTTTATAAACGGTGAAAAAAGAAAGGAAAGGAAGGAAAAGAAAAAGCAAACAATAAGTTAAAAAGCGCGTAAAAAGAAAAACATAAACGACTTACAATAAATAAAAGAGAAAACGAAAGAAAGCTAACATTTGAATAGAGTCTAACATGACGCAACTTTATTTAAGGCACAAGGCAGGATATCGGCTAGATGATAAGGCTACAATACTATTGTACGCATATTTCAGAATTGTCTTCTGATATGAAATTTTATCCAAATGAAACAGTTAATGTATTTGAAGTATTAAAACATCCCAAGGTTGAATAAATTTAACCTAAAAGAAATTCAACAAACTAATATTAAAATAGCCATAAAATAAATCAAATACATTGAATTTTGATACACGCCAAAATACGTTTAATACTATTATGTTTGAAACGTTGAGTGAGTCCTTTCTTTCCTTAATCCATTTTGTTGGCCTCGGGTGGCTTGGTGCTGCGGTGAGTTGTTAGTAGTAGTAGTAGTAGTAACCAATTTTGCTGTTTCTGGCGCACAGGAGATAATGTTGTAAGTACATGCTTACAAGAGTACAAATTAGACATTCTGCCTTGCTTTGTGTGTATTGTTACATCGAATACCTTATTGAAATTTGTTTAAAACTGACTTTTCTTTTGCTTTTCGTTTATTTTTGTATAGAGTTTATGTGTGTTTTTTCCCCAATTTTTTTCATGTGTTTTTAATCTAGTTTTACGTGCATTACTTTTCTTCTGTTTTTTCCTCCTTTGATAAAGGATTTTGGATGTGAAGTCGAAGTTCCAACCTTTTTTTATTATTTGTACAATTAGTTTTTTTTGCACAGTCTTTTTTTGCTCCTCGCATGCCGACATTTCATGTTCTTCAATACCCTTCAAGTGCAGTTTCAGGCTAAGATATTCAGTTTTCTTTCACAATTGAAAGTGTTTTCCCCTTTTTTATACAAAATACCCCCCCCCACCTAAACTGAAATTTTTCCCTAGTTGCACATCGTCCTGAAAAAAAATCAGAAGTGTAACTAATTTTCCAATATTTTCATTTCGTTTTAGTTCTAAATGGAAAGGTAGTATGGTTTAAGAAACTATTTATGAATTAATTACCGTTTGATTACAAAAAAGGAGCTAAAAAATTCCTACTGACATTAGCAAATTAATTGTAAAGGGAAAAATTACAAAATAAATTATTACAATTAATTAATTACTATTCATTGCCAATTAGCTATCGTAATCACTGCAAATGAAAATAAAAGGTAGAAAATTAAATGTGAAAGAGAAGATATAATTGTATAAAATTTCTAAAAATTGTTCAGAAGGACAGCACAGCTCAGGGTATCTTAAATATTTCATGGTTATAAGAAAAGCAAAATCGGGCCGGCAATTTTACCGGCAATTTTACCAACAATCTTACCTTATTTGGTGGCTGAGCCATACCGTGGAATGGTAAATTTTCATAAAAACCCCTATGTTCAGCATTACCAACGTCTACATTCCCATTGCCAGTGCCAAGAGGTACTGAAAAAAAAATCTTATTAATTTTATGAACAAAATAAAAATTCAAAATTAAATTCTGAACTTCTCAGTCTGATATCTTCATTTCTTAAAGTTCAAATTTAAAAATAAATTTTATTAAAAACAATTATGACTGCACAAATATTTAATCACAATAAATAAAACTGTAAAAAAAAATTCCACTAAAATAATCATCAATTATTGTTAGGCTCAGGGCCGTATTCAGGATTTTTGTTCAGGGGGGGTTACTAATTTTTGACTTTTTTTGGGGGGGGGGTTACTAATTTTTGACTCAGTTTTCGACTAATTTTACTGATTTTTACCTAGGTTTTACTAATTTTCGACTTATTTTCGAGTCGGTCAAAAATTTCGGGGGGGGGGGGGTTAAAAACCGGTTACCCCCCCCCCCCCCCCCTGGATACGGCCTTGGTTAGGCTAGAAATACATTTTTAACGCAAAAGAGGCGTAAGATGAATATAAGAGAAGTGTTATGTAGAATCTTATTTCAAATCATATTGTTTAGCTGGACCCTCGCACATTTTTACTCTATTTTAAAATATTTTGCCATATTTTGCTTCCAAATTATTAATTGGGTTTTAGATTGATTTTTTTTTTGATCATTATTGTATATTTTCGATTTTTTTTAAATCATTTAATGGTTTTATTGCATCTATCATTGACCAATTAACTTTCTTAGTTTGCCATACTATGGTTTTATGTGTTCCAAAATATGTTAATATTGACTTTAATTTCTCTGATCGATCTTTATTGATTTTCTTTTATAGATGATAAGAGCTTTTTTAATTATTAATTAGTTGTTTAATTTAAACAGTTTTAGTTTAACTGTTTTACTTTTCAATTAAACTATTTTAGTTAAACTTTTTGAATTAAATGTTTTCCCCGTCGCAATAATTTTTTATGATAAAAGCAAGTTTTGCAATTTTTTGTAATGTTGAAATTTTAAAATCGAAAATTTGAGAGATTTTGAGAATAAAATACTAACCTGATTCTATTTTTTCCTGTTCATCAAACTAGCAAGGACTACAGGAGATAATGAATCATTCAGAAACTTAAAAACACTTTACTATTAATAAGTCAAAGATTCATCCCCTATGAGATAATTAATCTATGATTACATGAATGATTTAGAGGCTTCGATACCTTAAGAGTTTCAGAAAGAATCAACTGACAGGCTGGTTTCGTTAGATTTCGATTTTTGCAATAACAGTTAGCAGTAAGACCAACTCAGACATTATGGCAAAACTTTGCTAGGGTTGGTAAGTAAACCCACTTCAATTGTGGAAAGCAAACATGGCTAGCAACTGTTTTAATTTAAAAAAAACATGTTATTTTGTTTTATTCTATTACTCGATATCTTCTTCCAGATATTTTCTAGTCAAACATATCTTATTGACAGTACATTATATGTCAAATCATCGATAAAGAGTGTCATTAAGTTCTTTAAGATATATGACATTGGACGAACTCGTTTTCCTGAAAAGAAAATTTTCTGGGGCCAGGGCCGTATCCAAGATTTTTTCCGGGGGGGGGGGGTACAAAGGGATTTTTTCAGGGGATGGGGTTACAAAAACACTTTTAAAAAGTATCAGAAGTTTGTTTATATTCATTTTTTTACGTTTTATGAGTCGGATAAACATTGGGGGGGGGGGTTTCCAACCCCCCAAATCCCCTGGATACGGCCTTCTCTAGGGTATAAAAATCACTGAGGAAGCTGACTTTACATGAATTTATCCCTCCTGAAAACAAAAGCACTAAAAGACATTCGAACTTTTAGTGGATTTACTTATTGACGATATGAGCATTGAAGGGCATTGAAGGGCTATGGTGTAATCACAGTTGAAAAGGGCACAAAATTCGTTGGAAAATATGACATTGCACCAACTTCCTGTCCTGTAATGTTTTCTGCGTTCCCAGACAAAAAGCGACCACTTAAAGCTATTTTAAACAGACAAAGAGCTATAGAAAAATGGTTAAATTAACTAAAATAAATAAACTGCTAGTATTTATACATTATTATATATAATGTGCATAAATAAGATAAGGAGAAATTTGTTCAAAATAACTTTTCAAAAATATAAATATCAAGAACCAAACACCAATATCCAGTAAGAAAATTCGAATAAGAAAATTGGATTTCTGATCTAGTCTATTGAAGCCGCTGATACCAGTTACCCGATATTCGGAGGTAAAGGATATCTGGGTCGACTGGGCATATACAGGATATGTTAGACATATAAAAATTTGGAACATGCTAAAAGAAAGTTGGTTTTACTGTAATTGATTACTGGGAACGAAAAGAAAAGTTTATTAAACCTACCTGAGCCGGGCTTTTTCCTCTTACGCGACAACGTATTAGAGTTACCATCTGCACGGTTCATAGAATCAGCTAAAAAATAACAAAACATACACATGCAAAAAGATGGACAATAATATCAAACATGCACTATGCTCTTATAACTGTCAGGTTGTTGTGGTTTATTTACACTTGCTTAAACCATTCAGTAGTTAGGACTAAGTTTTAGGAACAAACAGTGAAAAATTTGAAAATGGGACTCATTGTTGGCTTTGGTGTTCATGCTCAAAACATGCTGTCGAGGAAACATCTAAAATTACCTTATGGTTACTTGTGAATTTAAACACGGAAAATTCACTCAAGTGTGAATGGTCCTAGGTACATTGAACCGCGTTATATTATATGCATTTGAACATAAAAATCACTCTAAAGTAAATCTCAGAATACACTTAGGCACACTGGCCCATGTAGAATTATCTAGTGGTCAACAACAGCATAATTTTAGTTTCAACCATTTTTTTGGGCCAAGTCTTATTTTTTTGGGACTATCCTAGTTCCAGAAAAAATTTTGACAGTAAAACTTTCATAAAAGATTACATATATTCGTTTCAGAAATTAATTTCACAAAGGCTCAGATGTATCTTTTTTCGGTGTAACCCAGTGACTTAAGCAGATGTTTCTTTTTAAGGTAAGGTAATAAAACTTCGAAATAAAACTTTCTTCATTAGAACCTTCAAAACTTCGTTTACAATTTTCGGCAAAGTTCAGAAAATGTTAGATGCATTCTTTGGTTTCAGATTAAACGATATTTTTGTCGAACATCACAACATCGGACAAATTTTTATAAAAAATGGCCTTTTTCTTTTCTTTGGGCATTTCGAGGATACCACTATACATCGACGCCTTTACCCAACTATAAGATGTCTCTTGTTCCAAATGATATCAACTATAAGTTGCTGATCAAATACTCAGTATATTATAATTTTCTTAAGAATCGCAAGAGCTTCATTTTGGTTTCCTGTGTAGATGGTAATTATTTAGCTTTTTAATCTTATAAAAATGATGTACAACTAAATTGTTTCCCGTACTTCCGGTTTTCTATTTATTGCGATGTATAGTTTTACAGAAGATGGGTATGGCCAAGGGATGTTCAAGTTTTTTTTAGAATTTTTACGACGAAGTCTTAAAAATGAATGTATATATATATATATATATATATATATATATATATATATATATATATATATATATATATATATATATATATATATATATATATATATATATATATATATATATATATATATATATATATATATATATATATATATATATATATATATATATATATATATATATATATATATATATATATTTTAATTGTTGCAATCCCTTGTTAAAATATATTTGCAACAACCAGTTTCTTGCTCTTAAAAGACATTTATATATATATACATATATATATATATATATATATATATATATATATATATATATATATATATTTTAATTGTTGCAATCCCTTGTTAAAATATATTTGCAACAACCAGCTTCTTGCTCTTAAAAGACATTTATTTAATGTCTTTTCATACAACGTCTTTTCAAATATATTTGATGATTAAGGCAGGTCCAATTTCTAACAACGATTTCTACTAAGCTTCAAACTTTTGATTTTCTTTTTGAAGGTTTTTGAAATGTTGTAATGCCTTGTCAAAATAGAGAATCATCATTTGTAATAATTGCAAATTTTCGATTTTTAGGCCTTACAAGTGTGACAACGTCATTGCCGTCATTGCAATACTGATGTATATAAAAATGACGTCACTCACATATTTTTTTTTCTATAATTGAGGCTCTAAGAAATTTTACTTTTGACCAATCTAGATCGTTTTTTAAGGCCAGATTATCCCAGCATGTTAATTTTCCCGAAAATATATTAAGCCGTTTTTGAGAAAAAATACATAAATATATACATATTCAGTGGCGTAATTTCGTCAAATTCTTGGGGAAGGGCGCAAAGCTGGAACCAGTTATCCCAAATCAAGTGAAAAGGATAGTGAAAAATGAAAAATGAAGCATACAGTACCATAAAGGCAAAGATATACTAAAGAAAACTGATCCGTTTCTCTGGATGCTTGAATTATGTAGTCTTATCTTAGATTTAACCAGATTTTTGTTGAAAATAAATTTCAGTTGGGGGGAGGGGCAAGTTGGGACAACCTGTAACGCATATTATGAAATTTTTGTTTGATACTTTGAAATTCCCACCCTACATTCTTAAACTCAGCGTGGATCCATTGGTTTAGTCTTTGTCCTGTACTTTATTTGGTTTTCTTTTTCTTATCAAAAACCAGCCAAAGCTTCAAAAATATTGGAAATAAAAAAAAAATTTAAACCCTTTTCAAACATCATTATTTTAGATAAATCTAAAAGTTAAAATATTTAAAATACAGGTGGTAATATTATTAAAATTAATATGGTGAAAAACAATGACTAATATTTTTTATATAAAAAACCCACTCCCACAAAAATAACGAAAAAAGGCAACAAAGTTTTTAAAAACTTAGAATTTTCAGCCCATTAAACTAGATAATATTTCGGTTCTCATAATTCCCAGAGGTTTTATTTTTTCTGAAATTTTTTATATCTTCTTTTTTACTCATAGGAGTGGTGAGAAAATTCAGATTTTGATATCTTGGAATTTTTAGCAGTATCTTTAATTCCCAAACCTTTCCTATGGAGGCTAGCGGTGGCCAAAAGACTCAAAGCACCTTTTTTTTCGTTTTTTCTGCTTTCCTTTCAAATTTATGCTTTTAGTATACCGCCTTCTTCATTACCACAATCAATAAAAAAAAAATGATATTATCAGTAATTTTATAGCACTTTCTTGAATGGATAGTGCAGCAGAAGCCTTATTAGAATAGAATTTAACGAAAAACTTTTGAAAGCTCTATAGATAATAACATCTCATGAAATTCCATATCGTGATAGATTTTATTAGAAACTGCAGGAGATATACATTTCTAATGGGGGTTTTAAACGATTTTATTTAGTATCGTCTCCCATTCAGCAAATTTAATTAATTCGATGACGCAGTAATTCTTATTCAATCTCAAACAAAATATTTTTTTATTCATTCTGTACGAAGAAAAGAAGAGTGAAAAATAGAGAAACATAAAGACAAAACAGCAACGTATAATAATTTAATTAATAAGCAACATAATTAAGAATTTACTTCATTAAATTAATAAGGCAAAACAGCATTAAATTAAATTAATTTTAAAAGCAAGACAAAATTAGCAATAACAATAATAATAATAATAATACTATTTATTCACCCACCATCTAAAAAAATAGATTATAATGGAACACTACAAAAAGAAAAAAGAAAAGAAAAAGAAACCAGCTTCAAAAAGATAAAGATAAAACACTCATTGTAATTCACGACATTCAAATAAATGCAGATGAGAAACGTCGTCTATCTAATTTAACTTTTTGCACTGAATGATTTCGAAAGCTAGACCGTTGTTTGGATGGCTCTCTTAGACCATATTTTTCAAGGCGGTAATTCCTAAGACGCTTGGGAATTACCGTACAGAGAAAATTTTGCATATTTATAGTAGCACTTTTTGCCGTTTGCAGTGTCTCTCACTGACAGCATGTGGGACGCACCGGTGAGGTCGGTTATGTGTGGTAAGCACACTGAACAATAAATCGATGCAAGGGATTTCCTGGAGTAACGTCCGTGATTCGACACTACAGACGCATAAGCAAATTTAATGGCGGTAATTGTTTGCTTAAGAATTGCTTGTCTAGTTAAGTTAATAATAATAATTTAAGCAACATATAATCAATAAGACAAAACAGCAGCATATAATAAACAGCAACATAATAATTTTTAGCCTGTGAATTTTTTGGTTCTTCATCTTTGATACGCCAGCATGATACGCCAGTATTTGTATTACCAGTGCGGTTACATAGTCTATTTCCTCAATAGGCCTGTTTACTGAAAATACTGTTGGTGTCTAGAATTGATAGTAATCCTAACAAAATAAGTTTTGTTGTGACCACCAGGATTGGGTTTATAATCCATGAGCTTCCATGCATCAAAACATTAACAGATGGAAGTCTTCTTGTTATATGAAGGCTTTTGTTTTATTTCACCAATCCTGTCTGTAGATCACGTTATTTTATTTTCCTAAAATTCATTAGTTTTATTCTAATAATCTAAAGTTGGGGTCAGTTAGCGTTCTTAAGTCATTTGACTTAAAGAGTAAAACTTAGTGAAGCTTAGGAGGCCCTTCCCCCCTTAAACACTCATTTTTTACGTAAGATTTACTTTTTGTCCCAATTCTTTAAGAACGACTCCTGAAAGACAAGGGCCGTTGAATTGTAATAAGGAGCTTTTTTAAAGCACTGAAAAACTTTAGCATAATGAGTGAGGGGTTGAGGGGTTGTGGAATAATTCATGTTCATTTTAAGTTTTGAAGTTGCTGCTTTTGTTTTTTATATCTAATCTCTTTCAAGCTAGTCGTTTTTGAGTTTGAGGCAGTTTCAAAACCGTAAACACTGTTTTAAAATATCTTTTAATATAAAGTTAATTAATTGAATAATAATTTCATTAGAGGGATGATAATGACCATAGATTTAGTCCTGCTATGCATAAATCTCTTCTGTCTAACTTCTTACTTTCACAGGATTAAAAAATTTTCGTTTGATGCATAGAGTTAAAATTGTATTAAAAAAAAAAAGTTAAAAAAAATTAAAATTAAAAAAATAGTTAGTATCAAACACAAGTTCAAAGAACCAAGGGTAAAAAACTCAAAACATTTTCTACTCTAGTGACCCACCTAAGGGTTATTCATACCTGAAAATCATGATTTTCTTAGATTTTGTTTAGGTTGTTTCAAAATTATGAAGTTTTTAACGGGATATAACTTTTTTGTCAGTGTTACCATACTGACATAACCAAAACTAATTATTTGAACTTTACAAGACTTTTCGTCTGATTGAAACTATATGAATTAATAAACAATTTATTACTTATCAAGGACAACTGCATATTCAAAGGAAAGCTACACAGTTTTAAGCTGTTTGGTCTCATAAGTTTCACCTTATTTTCTTCCAATTTTTTACCCAATTTTCTTCTTCTTTTCTTTCATTTGACACTTGCTATTACTACAACTGCACAACTGCAAACAAAGTTCTGAGACATTAACCGATTAAACCCTCAATTTTTCTTAATTTGATAATATTAACCAACTCAACCGCATGGGCTTCCTGTTGAAGGACTGGCAACAAGGCTGTACCCCAGGAGTGGTGGGTTTAGCCAACACCTACCAGAATAGGCTAGCGAGTCTCAACTAAACATTGGTCAAAAATATTAATTAATGTCTTAACTATAAATTATGGAGATCAGGACCCGATCCAAATTCTATAAGAAGAGGGACGGAGGGTCACAAAACTGTAACAAAAAACGTAACAAAACTGGATATAAACAAACCTTTTATGCGTTGTTTGAGGTTTTGTGTACCCCCCCCCCCCCAAAAAAAAAAAAATTGAACACCCCCCCCCCCCCGAATAAAAAACCTGAGTACGGCCTTGACTGGAAACCCTTCATGCAAGAAATATCAACGTAACTATTACAATTGTAAGCAATGTGGGCCTCAGAACAATTTAAGTACCTTTTAGTAGTAAATGGTAGGCCAAACTTCAGCGAATTTAAAAACATATATTTATTTTGCATACGTTTTAGCAACAAATGGTAGTTTAAACTTAACTGAATTTAAAAGCCCCAAATTCATTTTCCCTCTTCCTAGTGACAATAGTTCAACTTCAGATTCACATAGCTCCGCCTCGTGGCTCGTTCTGCTTTCTTTTCATTATTATTACTTTCATACCCAGTTTATATACCTTTTAGCAATAAATGGTAGATCAAACTTAAGTGAATTTGAAAAGATATAGACTATTTATTTTGTCTCTTCTTCCAGGCATAATAGCTCCCCTTCAAGCTCATATCAGGGGCGGATCCAGGATTTTTTTAGAGGGGGGGGGCGCAAAATAGGTTGATCCGATAAACTTGCGTTAGGAGCAAGATTAATTAACGAAAACTTGCGTAATTAAGTAAATTACACTACTTTAGATGACGTTAGGGGGCACGCGCCCCCCACCCTCCCCCTGGATCCGCCACTGCCTCATATGGCAACTCCTCCCGGTTCAGTTTTTTTCTTTTTGTTATTATTAATTTCTAGCATACCCAGCTGTAATATTATAAGAATTTTTCTCTTTAGATTAGGAAAATAGAAGGAATATGTAAAAAACAGTTAAAATGGGTTGCTAATTTTTTTTTTTTAGCGAAAACAAATTTTAGTACATTTATTATCTGTCCAAATACCCTGGGTGGATTAACATTAATGGTTATGTAATTGCCTCCCCGTGACAAGGAAAGTTTTTGTTCTTCTACAACAATTTTCGTAAAATTTAAATATTTTCTGTTTAAAACAAATTGCTTTTTTCGGTTTAATCAGCACAAGTAATATACATTTTTTCTTGGATCGAAGAATATTTTTTTATTTAAATGATGAGAAAGGATATATATCTTACCAGAGATGTCAGCGTCTAACGACTCAGAATTGGGAAATAAATGTGTCTGTGATCCCCGCGAATTTCGTTTAGATTTACGGACGGAGCGACCAGCGCTGATGTCCTGCTTTAACTCTTTTGCCGATAAAATCAATGGAGAGCTAGAAGCTACCGGTCTCTGCACCTTTCTACTCCCCTTTTCGCTACCACTATCGGAAGAGGAGGCAGCTCCATAAGTAAATCCAGAAACAGGGTTCGATGTGCCAAGTGTGTGCAAACCATTAACATGGACATGGACTCCTGGTTTAACAGGCCATTTGTGAGTTTGTGCAAGGGCATGCGAGGACGTTGACAAAGCAGAGACACCGTCAGGACTTCATGCAAAAAGTGACAAAACATAAGCAAACAGAAGCATTTTTATGACAAAAGCAAACATAAGCAGACCATAAAGTTTTGAAGTCAGAAGCTTAGATTCGGATTTTATTTTAGAGACAAAATCGTATTATTTAAAATCTCCAGAACAGAAACTTAAGATTCGAACCAATCAAGTCTATCAATTTAGATTTATAAACTTAATACTTTAATATTCATATTTAATTTTTAATTTTATTTTAATTTTTAATTTTAATCATATTTTAATTTTTATATTAAAAATTATAAATTTTATTTTTATATTAAAACTTAAATTTTAGTTATTTTATATTTATAAACGTAAATTATTGCCCAAACATAAATGTTGTCCGTTTCATAGGCAATTCCAAGCACGTTTGAGTTCTATAAATAATATAGCTATACATAAGCTTATGACACATAATTAGAAAGTAAACTTAGTAGCAACGAAACGAAAATTGTAGGATGAAAAATTAGTAAATTTTTTTTAAATAACTTTTCAAACGAACTTTTCCTAGAAAGACTATCATGTTTGATCAAAGCTTGTATCTCCATCTTCATTCAACATTTTTACTTTCCCACTACTTTTCTTAAGGGAGGTTAGACCATGATTAAATCACCTTAAATATTTTCCTATGCTAGCGTAGTATGGAAGGACTTGTTTAAGCTTGAAAGGCTATACCTAGCGTAACGTACCTTAAGAGCTTAGGATAGATATTCACATATAGAATGTAAAATTGGCTTAGGTCTACGTAACTGATAATGCTTAGGATTTTGGTAATATTCCTTATGCCATTAAACCAGAGTAAAATAATTTGCAATAAAAAAATTTTGCTTATGGCTTGTATTACAATAAGATATTTTATTCTAGAAAATTACTTTCCAATTACTATATTTGCAAGATTATCAAAAATAATTTATATAATTAATGAGAAGTAAAATTGTTGAATTTGAATAATGATATTTTAATATAATAATAATGAATAATAAAATAATAAAATTGAATAATAATATTTTTAAATAATATTTTTCAAACTAATTCTGTGATTTTGAATAAATGACCACATGACCACCCCCAAGATCAAATACAAATCTGATTCTGATTTGGAGAGTTTGGGCTCGTATTTTTATCAACTTGAAAATTAAATACCATAAATTCTCACAGGAATGCAATTAATTATAGTAACACATAAAATTAATTAATTAAATTACTTAATTGAACTAATTATCTTAAATTAGTTAAGGCATTGAACTATTCTAAATTAATTGATTTTTCATAATACAGCATTCGGTTTTGAAAGCATTGATTTTTCATGACACAGCATTCCCACGGGATTCTGAGTAATGGATAATTCTTCTGGGCTTGGTCTGTTTTGACGGGGGTTTTCGGACTGAAAAACCTCTTCCTAGACAATTTATCCACTATGGGTTGCCTCCCCGTAGTAGCATAATATTTGTAGGTATGAATATATAAATAATCGGAGGTAATAGGCTTGAGACTGTCTGTGCAGGATTTGGACTCTTGTTGATAGAAAAGCATCGCCAAGTGCTGAAAACCATGTTGTGACCAAATTGAGCTTAGGATTGCACAAAGCCTTCTTTCATAGTGCAGGTCCCAGGGACTTCTTGCCATCCGGTTCTAAGCCGGCTTAAGCACTTCGGTGTAGACTTGAGAAGATATGTTGATCCCCGTCCTGCACTGGTATCCGGGATCATTGCTTTTCCTGAGGCCAAAGTTATATCAATGATTTAAAGAACATGAAAATTGGAACTTCGAATGTTACAACATTAAAAAACGATTATCGTATCGACGTTTTGACTGACGAATTCAAACGATTCGAACTGGACTTATTAGGAGTTTCAGAAATTCATATCCCAGGGGTAGGAAGCATGAAATTAGGAGATATTGAATTTGTTTACTCAGGCAGGAAGGATGGGGTACATAGACAGGGAGTAGTGTCTAGTAATGTCTAGGATTAATTCAAAGCTAAAACTTAAGAAGGGTAACTACCTCTCGGGAAGTTATGATGTTGGTAGACTCCAGGATGAGAATTTGAGAGAAACTTTCCAGGAACAGTTGAATACTAAACTTAAGAGTGTTAAATTTGACAATGTGGAAGACAGTTGGAATAATTTTAGAAAACAATTTTTGAAGTTGCTGATGGTGCCTTAGGGAAGAAAGTTAGGACTGCAGCTAGGAATATTTGTGGAAAAACTTTAAATTTAATATACAAGAGAGGGGGCTTGTACAAAAATTATCTGAGTGATAGATCATATGAAAACAAAAGGAATATAAAGAAAGTGGAGAAAGCATTGAAATATGGACTAATGAGGTGTGAAGTGGAGGCCATGATAAAATTGCCGAGGATCTGGAAGATGCAGCTAGATGACATAATAGTAAAATATTGTACTGGCATGTTAATAAATTGAGAGGGAGTAGTCAATCCGGTCTTTTCCCAGTTAAAGATAGGAACGGGGCCATAATTAGTGATGAGGAAAGAGTTAAAGAGAGATGGGCAGAACATTTTGAGAATGTCCTAAAGAAGATACAGCTGCAGGAAAAGATATAGAGGAAAATGAAAAAGTTTGTGATGCCTTGGATGTGAAGGAAGATTTGTTTTGTGAGGAAGAATTAGTGACAGTTCTAAAAGGATTAAAAAATAATAGGGCTCCAGAAGGGGTACCCGGGGGGGCGCCCTCCCCCCCCCCCAACTTTTTTTTTAAATCGGTAAAATTTTCGCCAAAGGTGAAAATTTCGTGTAGAAATTTTGCAAAATCGGCCGAAATATAGCAACATTCTTGATTTCTGCAGAAAATTTGGCATAAATCAGGTAGCGATTCGGTAAAATTTACGAAGATCGCCTCCCCCCCCCCCCCCAAATAAAATGAGCCTCAGGACACCCCTGAGCTCCAGGTGCTGATATTGTGATAAATGAGTTTCTTAAATATGGTGGCTCTGAGGTTAGAAATAAGTTACTGAAGATTATAAATGCGATTTTTGAGAAAGGGGAAGTACCTAACGATTTTAGAAAAACTTTAATTAAGCCACGGTATAAAAAAAGGTGATAAGAGTAAGTGTGGTAATTATTGAGGCATAAGTCTGGTCTCTGTATGTAGCAAATTACTTAGTAATATGATACTTTTTAGACTGAGAGATGTTGTACCCAAAGTTTTAAGAGAAGAACAGTGCGGTTTTAGAAAAGGTAGAGGATGTGCCGACCAAATTTTCATCCTTAGGTTAATAATTGAGAAGTGCCTGAGTTGTCACACACCTTCGGTCCTCAGTTTTATAGATTATGAGCAAGTGTTCGATTCTGTTGATAGAAGAGCTTTAGAAAGGGTCTTATCCTTGTATGGTATCCTTAGCCTGGTATGGTATACCAGGCAAATACATTAAAGTGATTAGTTTTATGTACGAGGATAACGCTGCTGTGGTTGAGGTAGGAAATGAGGTTAGCAGCTCGTTTTGTACGAAATCAGAATTTAAGCAGGTTTGTGATCTATCCCCCTTTATATGGATCATCTTGATGGACTTAGGGACTTTCTTGATGGACTTGTCTTGAAAGACAATGGGAGACCACGGAATCAAATGGGGAGGAATAAACTCTCATGGACTTAGATTGTGCTGATGATTTAAGCATCCTAGATGAAAGTTTGAGCAAAATGAATGAACTTTTAAAGGTTTTGGGAGTTCAGGGTACTAGAATAGGCTTGAAAATTAATGTTAAGCAGATTAAGTCACTAAGGCTAGGAATAAGTGAAGATGAAAAAGGTTACGTTGGGTAACGAAAAGATTGATCGGGTGGGCAGCTTCACTTACCTTGGTAGTATTATTAGAAAAGATTGTGGGAGCAGTGAAGATGTTAAAAGTAGAATATCCAAGGCTTAGGATTTTTTTTTTCACAGTTAAAAAAAAGTTTGGAAGAATAGGAAGATAAGTCTGCAAACTCAGAGTAGAATATTGGAAGCTGCAGGGATGACGGTCATATAGACCTGAGGCATGGGAGCTCCGAAAAGCGAATTAAGATTTGGTACATGTTTTCCAGAGAAATTGCATACAGATTGTTCTGGGTACCCAGCTGACTGACCTTCTTTCAAACAGTAGGCTGTATGAAAAATGTGGTTCAATCCCGGTTTCTAGGGCTATAATAAAAGAAAGGTTGCGATGGCTAGGGCACGTTCTGTGGATGAAGGATGACAGATTGCCAAAGGTTGTCCTTTTCGGCCAACCGTCTAGGGCTAAACGGAAATCAGGCGGTCCTCGTCTGGGGAGGGAGGATGTCATAAAGAAAGATTTAAAGGAAATGGGAATTTCCTGGGAGGGTGTAAAGAAGGAGGCTTCGAATAGATTGGTATGGAGGAGTAGCGTAGCTCTGTTGGCCTCAGGTGGCTTACCGCTGTGGTGAGTTGTTAGGGGTAGTAGTAGTAGTATATTTTTCATAATTGGATAAAATAATTCATTTACTTAACTGAAATACTAGGAAATAGTTATGAGGTTGAAAAACTAAAGATACATCCGTCGAGTTCGGAGTACTTGCTGGAGGAGCATACAACCCTTAAAGGAGCCTGCAGTCATGTTGCGTAATGGGCATAGTAGACGGTTATTCATTTCGTTTTCAGGATTCAAATTCAAGAAATTATCATTTATAATAATGATAGATATTTTATAACTGTTAATGAACATCTTGTTTTAATTGACATGGTAATTTTTATTGTTGTTGTTTGATTTTCTTTCCAGTCCATTATATTCTCTTTTCTATCTCCTTTATTTATTTATTTTGCTAATGTATCTTAACAAATGATTGTTTTTTTTATATAATCATGTATGGTTTGTTGTTTTGTTTTTTTGTTGTTTTTTTTTCTCCTTCCATCCCTTTTTTGTCATTCTGTTTGTTTTTAGTGATATTATTTGAAGTGATGTTTATTCTCTCACTCTCACAAGCCAAAGAGTCTTTGTGGAACCCTAAGCCTTGTAATTTTTTGGTGTTTTCTTTAGATAAATTGATTGATTGATTGATTAGTATTAATGAATGTACTAAAATTCTTGAAATTCTCCTTACAAAAAAACTTTCAAATTATACTTTTTTTTTCGTATTGATTTCTTAATCTCTAGTTGTAAATTGTTTCTTAAATATAAGAAACACATAATATAAGAAAAATAACGATGTTCATCATTATTATCGCTATTATGTTCAGTTTTACGTTAAGAATACTGAATCAATACGTACTTTAACCATGTAATATGCCAATTAATAATCGAATTATAGCCTTATATACGTGGATTTTTTTTCGAGGGTAGTACGATGTTTTACTACCCTCGAAAAGCATCTTCTAATCTCTTTAAGTATCCCCTTTTCAGCTTCTTTCTTTTAACATTTCAGTGCCAATAAGTCCAAAATTACTGTTGTACTATATTCGCATTTATAATCAGTAAAAATTTTAGTTTAAACAAAACAGTCTGGCATGAAACAGCTAAGGGGCTTAGTATCTAGGCTCTGTTAAAGTTTTTCAGAGGTAGTATTATGTACATAAAATATTATGCTAAAACCTGTTTTGTGAAGTTAGCAACATTAGTATTTTGTATTAAGCCGGCTTTCTATGTTTGCCTGATAAGTGTTTGTCTTCTACAAGGACTTTGATTTAGCAACACTATAAATATCGACAAAATTATATTGAGAAACTAGAGATGATTTAGATTTCCCACAGGCAAAATGCATGTGCACTTGTCTATTTTGACGGCCAATGGTGAGCCAGAAAATGGTGACGTACTGTTCGGTTGAGCGTTGTATTTACCAGCGTATACATCTAGGGATGGTGACATATAGCGTTTCCAACGCGGTAGAATTATTCCGTTTTTGGTACAAGTTAGAGTATTAGTAGTTACAATTTAGTACAACGAAGTGTATTTGAAAAAATTTTCGGTACGATATATATTTCCCTCTACATTTCGGGTTTTACTTGCTTTCTTACTCGGATATCTGTTCCAGTTTTAATTTGTTGAAAACTTTCTTCTCGTTGTGGCAAATTTTAAACCAGCTGTTCAGAAGGTACAA
Source organism: Artemia sp. Qi Xiang Cuo (assembly GCF_049724085.1). NCBI lineage: Eukaryota > Metazoa > Arthropoda > Branchiopoda > Anostraca > Artemiidae > Artemia > Artemia sp. Qi Xiang Cuo. The sequence continues at coordinate 4,722,069 of NC_142800.1, read as the reverse complement.
ATTGTCCTCAGGCTGTACAATTTTAGTCGGAAAACTGGTATAGTTTACTTTGAAGTGTTGTTAAAGCTGGTGGCATAAGGTGGCTGGTAGTCAGTCGGTGTTTGTAGCAATCGAAAGTCCTTGATATTTTACAGCAGCCTTTTATACCGATTATCATTTGAGCAGACAGAAGTCCATCTGACAATATACAAATAATGCTAAATGACGACAAAGCAAGCTCTTTCCGTTTCTTCTGTCCAATTACAAGTTTAAAAATAAGGGAGCTAAAGTCCAGATCGTTTTAGCAAATGAAGAACATTCACTATAGGAGTCTGGAGAAATGTAAAAACCTAGAGTATATAATTTAAAGTTTCGGTGAAATTCAGCCAACCAATAGCTAGTCTAAAAACTATGAAAGTGATGCTGTTTATACCATACTCTGAGCAGCACCAGTTTCCCTGGAAAGTCAAGATCAAATCAGTTGGTCAGCTCAGTCAGCTGTATCGGGATGCTAACAGGATAGTATGTTATTTTTCTTATTAAAGAAAAGCGGCTATACCTCATTATAGAGACTGTCAACAAGTTTCATTAAAATTAGTTCATTGAATTTCATTTCATGGAAAGAAGACAAGTTATAGAAGGGGTCCAATAAGTATGCCCTGTTTCGTCTCATAGCTCAGGAGTCGAGTTGGAGCTTATCAAACAATTATTTTCGTAGGGGGGGAGAGGTGAAGGAGAGGATGGGGAGGGGAGGGAGGAGGGGGAGGAGATATTTAGAATTTTGGGGGAAGCCATGTAAACCATTTTTATCCCGTCTCACAGAAGAGCACACGTTACTTTTTCTGTTCCTCCTTATGTCTGTTGTTCGACATGTTCTTTGGCTAGCCGTAATATAAATGACAACTTTAAGATGAGACATTGACATAGGAACGAACATGCAAAGCGTAATGGATTGTTTTTTGGGGAAATCATGCTCTACCTCGGTTAAGCCCAGGATACTGTTGCACGATGTTAATACTCAAGCCAGCATGCCATTGGCCAGCGTTACCTTTAAGGGGTAGCGGGAGCGTTGCTGACTGTCCATTTAAGACGATAGAGGACGGTGCATACTGCTGTTCCGCCCCTGCTTGCCCCCATTGGGTTGCTGAAGCATAACTAGGAGGAAAGAGGAAGCATGAAAGGGATATTAGTAGGGATGGCGAGAGCCTAACACAAAATGAAAAAATATTAATTAAACAACACTTTGATTGGTTAAAGTGGATAAATTGGCAAATGACAGGGACAGTTACTATTTATTACTGTGGACAAAAATTGGAAGAAAACACATAAGTAATAATTTAAGACATTAAGCAGGCTCATTCTATTGAGATGGAAACGATGGTTTTTAACCATATTAATAATTGGACTGTGGTGGCTCAAAAGGTATTTAAGTTATACAGAAAAAAAAATTATAGAAGCAAAAAAAACTTAGAAATGTAATTCGTTTTTTTAAATGTTATTAAATGCTAGCTAAGTGGGAAATGAAATCGATATCTTAATTCCCAATTATTTTTTAGTTTTAGATAGAACAATGAAACATTTAGAAAATAATATCATATTATGTGGACAACCATTCTAGATAGACGAAAACGGATTGAGGACAGATTGGAGATGCACGATAATAGATTAAAGGAATCGAGCGAAATTTCAGCAAAAATTAGCAACTGGTAATCAGTTCTATGTCATAAAACGACAGCGCTAATTTTAATGCTGTCATGTTTTATTTCATCACCAAATTATGGAAATACAATTTATACGTCAACTATCATAGGCTAAATGGATGTTCAAATACTTTTTTTAATCGTTGAAAAAAAAAAACAGTTCTTAACTATAAATCGGAGAAAACCGGCAAATTAGAAAGATACCTTACCAGGAATTAGTGAACCTTTTTAATTTCGAGTTACAGCTTAGCCAAAGTCTTTGGTTTTGCTTTCCATTTAGTATTATCCACGTTTATTTATGTTATATTGTCTATTTTTGTTTTGTGTATGCCTAAACAAACGTGGGACGTTTTCTAGTCAACGGCTCCCCAGACCCAGCTAGGCTCTTCAGCCGTTTTAGACAAAAAATGTTTTTTCTTTTTCTTTTTTTTATAAGCTGTCTACATGGGACAACAGTATTGTTCTAAAAACACAATTTTTGGGGATTTTTAAACATAAAAATTACTATTGAAAGAGGTTTATTAGACGATGTGTAGCGAATAGATTGTGGTCTTAATCGTTATAATCCTGAGAAGAAAAAAAACTCCTTTTTTACCCTTTTCCTGTTTTGGATAGCAGCATTGGCCTCCAATGTTTCTGGTTTTGATTCAATTTTATGATTGAATGCAATTTAAAAGAAGTTCAATAGATACAGTGTAACAGAGAGATGGTTTCATAGTCACTCACAATCCCAAAAGAAGATTTCCTCCAAGGGCAAATTTATCATCAAAATCACCTGAGGGCAAATTTACCATCACAATTACCATCAAAATTTACCATCAAAATCCTTGAACTCTTCTCACCAAAAATTATGCACACAAACAATTATCCCATTTGATATTGGGTTGCATTATCATATTTGTGGTTAAGTTGAATTTTTGTTAATTAAATTGAATGCTGGTGATTTATTTAATCTTATTTTTATTTTTTTTTTTGCAACTTTTCATCTTCAATGATGCTCATGCGATGTGACCTTTTTGATGTTTTTGTTTTTTTATTGGATTTTGTCTTGCTTTTTTTAATTTCAGATTATATTTTGGCTTTCTTTTCTTGAATAGTCTTTTTAATTCATGTTCATTGATGACTGGTTGTGTTCTGCTACTTTCTACCCGTAAAATGAATTTTCTTTTCTTAATAAATCCAATATATTCTTAATACTGAAAGCTCGACAACAACAATGTCGACCAAGGAGTATGGGGAAAGTTAAATGACTGGAAGATTATTTTAGCGTCAAAAATCAAGCGTTTGGCACCGTCTTGCACCATTTAGCGCTTGGCAGCTTTTCTTGACCCAAACCTTCTGTGTACTTACCTTTCCAGGTACTTAAAAATACAGAATAGGATAAATAACACAGAATTTTCCCCAAGTAGGAGCAAAATCTTAAAGTCAACTAACCTGCTAGTCTACAAGGATTTTTTTCAGGTTAACCAATGCTAACTTTGTGCAGATTGTATTTGCAGTTTAAATATTTCTTGAAAATCAAAAAATTTTGATTAATTATCATATGTAGTGAAATTTGAGCTTTAATTGCACTGCATACTATTCTTATCAAATACCTAATTTCCTTTGATATTTTCTGCCTTTTTTATGAAGTCACCAGGTACCACACTACTACTGGCCCTAGAAGTTTTAACCCCTATCAACCGATTTTAAATCGCCGAAGAAACAGTATTTGTTGTTTAATGGGGTTTGAGGTAACCGGGCGATAGGCCATATGCATTAACCAGCACTTAAAAGATACCTACTTTCTTTAATGGCGACGTTCTTGCTAGAAAAAACAAAAGAAAACTACGACATCTATTGTTTCAGAAATATTGTTTGTAGATGTCCTATTATCCTTGGATATGTAAATCTGGACTTTGAAGATGCTGGTTGACAGGTCAGCTTGATAACAATCGACCATGTTCACCAGAAAAATTTCTTTTGAAAAATTACTATTCAGGCAAACTATGGCTTTCAGGCTGCTAAAACTAAAGCCAAAAAGGCTTTTCAGGCCTATATTAAGCTTATTGACTTAACCAGAGCATAATTTTGTCAAGATATAGCAGTTAATAAAAGTTGACCAATAATCGACCAACTTAACCAGAAAACAAACTTGGAAAAATCAGTGTTCAGGCAAATTATGGCTTTGCCAAAAAGGCAAAACTTTTCAGGCCAATATTGAGCCTACAGACTACACCAAAGCATAATTTTATCAAGATATTGTAGTTGATAAAGGTCGACCAACTTCGCCAGAAAAAAATTTGGAGAAATGACTATTCAGGTAAATTACGGCTTTGCCGGAAAGGCAGATGTTTTAACCCCTATCAACAAATTTTTAATCGAAGAACCAGTATTTGTTGTTTAATGGGGTTTGAGGCGTCCGACCAATAGGTCATATGCATTAATCAGCACTTAAAAGATACCCACTTTCTTTAATGTCGAAATTCTTGCTAGCAAAAACAAAAGAAAATTGCGACATCTATAAAATCTCAGAAATACTGTCTGTAGATGTCCTATTTTCCTTGGATATCTAGATCTTGACTCTGAAGATGATGGTTGACAGGTCAGTTTGATAACAATCGACCATCTTCACCAGAAAAAACTAATTGGAAAAATTACTGTTCAGGCAAACTATGGCTTTCAAAAAGGCTTTTCAGGCCAATATTAAGCTTATAGACTAAATCAGAGCATAATTTTGTCAACACATAGTAGTTAATACAAGTTGACCAACAATCGACCAGCTTAACCAAAAAAAAACTTGGAAAAATCAGTGTTCAGGCAAATTATGGCTTTGCCAAAAAGGCAAAACTTTTCAGGCCAATATTAAGCCTAAAGACTACATTAAAGTATAATTTTACCAAGATATTGTAGTTGATAAATGTCGACCAACCATCGACCAACTTCGCCAGAAAAAAATTTGGAAAAATGACTGTTCAGGCAGATTATGGCTTTGCCGGAAAGGCAATACATTTCAGGTCAATATTGACTTATAGACTACACCAAGGCATAATTTTATCAAAATATAGTAGTTGATAACAGTTGATTTCTTAAATGGAGTAGAACAACGACCCTTTTATTTATGTTTGGTCAAAAAGTGTCAGTGGTAGGGGGTTGTTAGTATAAAAAATATATAGATAACAAGCAACCACTCATGCGCAGAGCTAATGCAATCACTGACCTACTTACGATCTGGTCAAACTGTTCCCATATATGTTTACTACAAAACGATCATATTGGTCACTGAAATAGTATCATTTGTAAAGAATTAGGTATCAAATTAATTTAAGAAATCATTTTTAATAGCTATTGTAATAAACGAATTAAAAAATGCCGTTATTGCTTAGAGAAAGAACACCCTTTAAATTGGCATTTTATAAAGTGTTCAGCTAGCTGTGCCTCTTAGGCGAATATATATATATATATATATATATATATATATATATATATATATATATATATATATATATATATATATATATATATATATATATATATATATATATATATATATACATATATATATATATATATATATATATATATATATATATATATATATATATATATATATATATATATATATATATATATATATATATATATATATATATATATATATATATCAATTTAATTTGTTTTTGTAGGGATTCTACTGTCAGTTTAACAGGGGTAACGTTCGGAGATAGACAATTATAGATTGATCTGTACTATCTTACAAAGCTATTTCCAGTGCTTGCACTCGATAAACAGTTCTGCGGATTATTGTACAATCATTAATTATATTTTTCAGTAGAAGGGCATGTTGTGTATTGATCTTAACTAGATCCCGTCCCTGTACTAATATTTTTGGTCATTTTTAAAGATCTTAGAGGGAATTTTTCAAAATTATGGAGAAGTGGAGGGAGAGCACTTGATATCGATGCAAGTTTTACAGAGGGGGACCATTGGGTTATGTGGTGGATAAGTTTTGTAAAAGGAATAGGGTTTACCGATTTTATGGTGCTAATCTTATAGTTTAGAGCAGCTTTTCAGATGTAGGTATTCGAGAAGATGGACTTTGGGGGGGGGGGGGGTGTATTTGCAGGGAAGGATAAAAACTCATCAGGGCGGTATCTCAAAAAAATCATTAGATAAATGGATACTAAGTAAGCGAAGCTCGTTTATTCTCTACAGGGACTAAACATCGCAGACGAAGCAGGTCATTAGAATTTGAATCGGGAAATCAGTAGCTCCTGAGTTTTGGTGGCAGCAAAATTCATCACCAAACCCTAAGACCTCTTATGTTTCAAAAAAGTTGATAAGTAAGGCTAAAAATTTGTGGGACGACTTTACAAACTATATTGCTATTGGCAAATGGCCAAATTGCAAATGGCCCTTTAAAGACTATTTATATCACCGGCCAATTCATTATTCTGGTAGGGCCCCTTAACAGCCCTCTAAAGACCATTTATATCACCGGTCAATTTATTATTCTGGTAGGGCCCCTTAATGGCCCTTTAAAGATTATTTATATCACCAATCAATTCATTATTCTGGTAGGGCCCCTTAATGGCCCTTTAAAGACTATTTATATCACCGCACAAGTCATTATTCTGGTAGGGCCCTTTAATGGCCCTTTAAAGACTATTTATATCATCGGTCAATTCATTATTCTGGTAAGGCCCCTTAATGGGTCTTTAAAGACTATTTATATCACCGGCCATAAGGCTATTTCTTGTAGGGCCCTGACCCGACAACCACAATGCTGTTTTGGTTGTTAGACAGGATTGCTAGGATGTTGCATTCTTTACGTCGGTAGTAGAACCAAAGCTATTAAATATCCAACCCACCTTTATAGTTTAAAAAAAAAGGTCAAATAATAACTTTCTCGCACTTTGAACTTTATCTGATCTATTAAAGTGCCATATGTTGCAAAGGCTGGTTCTTTCAAACCTAAAAAAAATACATCAATTTTTCTTTTATATTTTTTTACGTTTTGATTTATTTGATTGATGTGCATAGAAATTCCTATTTTTCAATCACAAACAAATGGCATATATCCTTTAAAAAAAATCTCTGAAACTGAAAAAAACTCCACTGCCCTATTCTAAGATTAAGGTTAAAGTTAATATTCTTAAAATGTAAGAAAATATCAAAAAATGACATAATACTTCTTTATTATTTTATCCCGATCTGTATTAAAGTTTATGCAATCCTGTTTGATTTTACTTCTCTCATTATTTTAATGTCTTTTGTTTACTTTAAAATCCCCCTCAGAATTCTCTGAAAATATCTTTTGCCTTAGTTCAATATCTCCCTCAACTTCCGTCCCCCTTATGACAATTCTTTAACCCATGAGCAACCTTAAGGCAAGGAAATCAAAGGGCAGGGACATTAAAAACAGAACTTACTTTTCTCTTTCCTCCAAAGCTTTGGATTTCCCAGCTTTTGCATCTAGAGGGGAAAACAATGTGTTAGTCACATGCCAAAATTCAAAAACACACTTTCTAGTAGCACAAAACACACATGCTACATTTTGTCAGTTTCATTGCAAAAATTACAATGTTTTTTAATTAAATTTTCTCACCTGAGGATTGTTTTTATGGCATGCTATAAAATTTCTGACAACAAACATATTTCACGATTTTTCTAATCGAGGACCGGCTTATGACAATAGACATATGTTTGACAACAAACATATGACATCAAACATATTTATGACAACAAACATATTTCAAGATTTTTTCAATCAAGGAACTCAGGATATTGCTGAAATGATCTTGTGACATTAACATCATCATATTTTGATCGGCTTATGCGCATCAGCGCGTTTAGATGTGCAGACAAAGTATTCTGTACAGTTTCAATGGAGATTCCAAGTTTACGAAATTGTAGGAATAGAGGAATTAGCTTTACTTCGAATCTATTTTAGCACTATCTCTGCGCCCAAAGATTATATAGGTCAAAAAAATATCGCAAAACGAAAATGCTACTAGGAAAGTAGAATACTACTTTCTACTTATATTTTTGATAGCAAATAAATATAATTTAAATAGTAATAAGTTGCTGCTGAAATCGAACTTGACACTTCAATAAACATATCCGAAATGAACCATAAAAAATATTAGTAAATATTAGTAGAGTCTTTTAATAAGAAATAAATATAATATAGGTCAGGCGCTCAACACCCAGGCGGTGCTAAAACAAAATTTGAAAACCACTATTTAGTTTTCCAATAAATCTCGTTCATCAAATGCTGCTTCTCCATTCAAATTCATTTCTATTAACACATAAAATATTTGGTATTTTTTTATGAGAAACTAATATAACTAATAGCCTGCTTCAACTTATTTCATAATTTCAATTCTCGTATTTCGCAAAATCAATTTTTTGTTCCGTTTTTTCTTATTTTCTCATCTGGTTTACTGTCAATAATATTGTCGTTGTCATTGTTATGTTTCCAGTGTTCATAAATATAAAGCAAGTATTATGAACGTCGTATCTGTGTTAACTTATATAATCTTTGCTGTTAATATTAAAATTAAATTTACTTGAGTTTAATTTTCAGACACTGCGAAAATATAAAAAATGCGTTATCTCTGATGAATTTTAACAAAAGCACCATAGATTTTTATAGTGCCTATTTATTTAACTATACAACTATCTTCCAATATTGTTAGCATTTTAGGTGACTAATAACTATTTTAAACATTTATTGTAAATATTTTATGTAAATATTGTAAAACGTAATGCTCCTTATATCCTGCTATACTTTTTTTTAATATTTTTAATATACACAGTCTTCCTTTTCCAAGCTTTCAAAGTTACCTTACATTGGTTCTCTTATCCTATAACTGATTTATATGAATTGGGCCTTTTTGTTAGAGGTCACTTTCTAACATGCTTCATGCCGAAATATGCCGCTAAATATTTCAAAAATATACAGAATTTTCGCTAAATATGCCGTATCGCAAAATATTCACCAGTTTCCTAAGATTTACTGGCAAAAATACAAAGGTTTACAAAAATGATATTTCAAATAATCTATACTAAAAGTACCGAGAAAATGAAAATGAAATCTCATTGTTAAAATTACTTACGTACAAAATTACTTAAACATATATGTCTTCAAAACAAGCAAAACTAGCGAATTTAATTTTTAATGAAAAAGTTCCTTCATACATAGTTATTTAGTTTTTGATAGTATCGGCTGCCAAATTTAAAGAAAAGAAGCATGAATGAGAAAAATGAGTAAAAATTAATCTAAAACATAAGCTACCAAACCACTTAAGAAAGTGTAGCTTCCTACTGAGGGGGTAGTTGACTTCGGAAATCTATATACTCTTTATGTTTGATTTCTTAGGAACTAATAATGTTGTCGAACTTAATTAATTATTCTTGCTTACTCATTTCCGTCGCTCAACGTGGCAACGCTGACGAAAATGTGATACTGTTCTAAAAACTTCACAATTTAAAAATAACTGACAAAAAATCTACGAAAATCGTGGGTTTCAGGCTTGGATAGACCTGAGACGGTCCTAGAGAATATAATATTTGTATTTTGATGTCCTTGTTACTTTGGTATACCTTTTAGATGTTAAATGGATACACCGTTCAAAAAACCCCAATCTCTGGATTTCGGGAAAAATCCAAGGGTAGCAGCCCTACTTCATTCCAAAAAAAAACAAAGTGTTCAATTTCTGAACGGCAGATTTGAGGAATAATACCAGGATCATTTGTACATGTTTTTGATATTTTATATGCAATTAGTTACAGGTGGGTTATCATTAACCCAATTTGCAACTTACATTTAAAGATAAAAAAAGTGAAAGTTTCAAGAGAAACAAAGCATTTAAACATTATAAAATAAACAATATATCATTATCATACTTCTTTCTTGCAGTTCCTTTTTATCTTAATGCATAAATTTTGAAACATGGAGTGTACAACTAGAATTAAATAGACGCATTTTAATGTTGATATATGTTGTATAATGTTGATTTAATGTTGATATATCACTGCTTAACCTCCAGCAAAGGACAAAATGTAAAACAAAGGAGAAAATGTAAAGGAAGCAAAGGAGAAAATGTAATCTGAAAAAAATTACAAGGAAGAACAAAGAGTTGGTAGATATATTTGTCGTTTGTTTGTAATTCCTTCTCTTACTTGTCTATAAAAATCTCCGTCAAACAGCTGGATTTTAAAGTAAAAAACAAAGGCAAAAAAATTGCGGAAAACACCAATAAATCACTTTATATTTAGAAAGGTAAGTGAAAGGGAATGTTTTATAATCTATATTTTTCCTTTTTTATTTGATGCATAAAATATTCAAATCGAGGACAGAAGAATAATTTGGATAATGCAAATTAATAATAATATATTGTAAAATAGGGGCTAGAAACAATTAGAAAAAAAAAATTAGATTTTGATTACCCAGCTCTTAATCTAGGAACAGAAGACTTTACCAAAAAAAAGGACTATATATATTATACTGAAAATGACTGTACTAAAAACTACACCCCGAAATTTTTTGTTCAACTTTTAAGTTTCTTCTTCATTCAAAAATGGGTAAATAGGGATACAAAGGTGATACTGATGTATCATAACCTGAGACACAATAAAGATAATAACGTGTGCTAGACTCATGACAGTGACGCACCATTTCGCTAGAAGACAAAAAACACAAAATTCAAAAATAGTTCTGTTGAAGTAAATATAGCAGCATTATAGGAGGGGGAGCCGCTATTCATCCTCGACAACAGTATAGAGTTATGCGGAAGCGTAGTTAGGTAGTAATTACTCATAATAAACCTATTATAGCTATTTTAAGGTAGATGCTACTTTATAGTGTTGCTTGCGTTAGATATTTACTACGGGTAAATTATATATTTGCTACTTTACTTGCGTTTCTAGGAGGGAGGTGGGCATAAGGATTTTCGTGCCCCTGGTGCAAGCTAAGTTCGCCAGACCACTGACAGGACAGTCACCAAGTCAGTCAACAAAGTAGGGTAAAGGAGGAATGTGCGCGGGTTTTTTGCCGCGGCTGGTTGGGGGCTGGGGTGAGGTGTCTGCAGTAGAAACATTTCTAGAGGCCTGAAATGTTTTCTCTTTTTTTACATTTTTGACGAATAGGAGCAGTTGGAACCGAAAGAATAAAGAATCAGCACTCAAAATCTAAGTATTAAGTATTCCATGTCTAAACTCGAACTAATATTTAGTTCAAATATCAGCATTTTCTTATCAATAAATTGGTCTCGACTCTCTTTGTGTGAGGGTGGGCAAATATGGTCAAAGGTTTTTACAAAAATTCTCAAACAATTCATAATTTTAATGTTTTATAACTTTGAGGAAGATGGAGCTACATAACTTCTTCGGTTGTTGTCCCTCTTCGTACCTCCAAAACTGACAAGAGATTATTAAAACTGAAACCCCTACTTATTCTGACAAATCATACCCTGCAAGATGATAAAATGCAATTGAAGATTCTAGGTTCCAAAACGGAACTGTTTCCACCATTTCTCATATCTTCTCGTTGACTGATAATTAATTAAAACAGTTTACTCAGGAAACCACAGGACAGACTGGAGAGGATATATTAAATGCTATTAAGATCATCAACAAGAAATATCAAATTGTTTATGATAACAAACTGTAAGTAAAGATCGACCCGAGGCAATAGTGAATAAAACTTTATAAACTCGAATTTTTGTTAGAACATATATATCAAAATAATCCAATTTTTAAATTAATTCAATAATAAAATTCTAAGAGCCAGATGCCTTCATTTTTGTATTTTTCTGTTGCAGCATAAGAAAATCTAGAACTTTCTTTAAGAGATATTCAAGGATTTAAGATGCTAGAAAGAGATATCCGTCATTAGGAAATGGCTTATGTGCTGTGCCAAAAGTGGCCACAAGTTACTTACAAATTTTTGTTGTTGACAAGATATATCTTCTCCCTCTCGTGGAGCTGCACAAGTACGCAAGAATCAGCAAGCAAAAACGGAAACTGGTAAAAGAGTTTCTATTAAAGATTGAGACTTTAAGATTAAGACTTTTTCGTACGCTACTACATTTTCAATTAACTTATTGCTACAAAAAAAGAAACAAATAATATTATAAAAACATTCAACTCTGAAATCTATGCGCCCTGGAGTTTCCATGACACAAATTGGAGTGAAAATTCTCATTAATACTAGTGAAAAGGGTTGGTTGCTAGGATGGAAGAGCAAAAGGCATATTCCTGGTACCACTTGAAGCAGAATGAAATGACTAACCACTTCAGAGAATCTCAAATAAAAAAAAATATGCTTTACTAAAACTATTTTCTAGCTTTGTACTTCTAGAAAAATTCCAACCACATGTATATTTAAAGGTACTGATGTTTCGCTAGCTAACTATGCGGATGACATCCTTGATATTAGTAGAAAAGCCTTTGGAATTGAGGAAAATTTTCGAATCCTTAATACTGAGTTCCTGGTGTTCAGTCACCGCTCAGATTGCCTGAAAAATGTTCGGTTGGGTGAATACGTTATTAAAGCACAAGATACACTGACGTATCTTGGCGTACCGATTGAGTCAAATCTTCGTGCCACGCGTGAACTTCTGGAAGAATTTTTGCTAGAAAATCAAGGAGTGTGTATGGTTTACTAGTTGCATTAAAGTTTAAATTTAACCACCGTATCTTGGCTAGAGTTTATAACGCATTTGTTGTACCACATCTGCTGGCCCTTGCACCATTTTGGTCTCTTCTTACTGCTTCAGATATTAAGGATATCCGGAAGTGATTCTACAAGTATGCGAAATATTTCCTATGGCTGCCTCTCTGGACTAATAACAGCTCCCTATCCTTGCGGTACGGGGTTGCTAGTCCAGCGTCTGCAGTGCAGAAAATAAATGAGATATCGGAGGCAGCTTATTGGTGAAAGCACCTCTGAACTTTTCCTTCGTTGATCATGGGTTTGTTCCTTTGAATGACTGCCCTTATTTGTATTTTTTCTTGTCAGTTCTTTTTTTTATGGTTTTGTTGGTGTTTGTCAGAATTTATTTGTTTCTTTTCCTTGTCTTTCTTTATTTCTCCATCAGTGTTTTATCTTACATTTATAATGCGCAATAAATTTATATATATATAGTGTTTTCTGTTCTTAGTGTTTTCTAAGAACCTTTTATTTTAAACTCTTATTAGGTTTAGCCTTACCTTAATCTTCAAAATCTTAAGGTCCTAAATATACGTTAGATGTTAAAATGTTCAAAGGATTTAAAAGGATCTTTATTCACCCAAATCCATCCTAGAACTATGCATTTAATGAAAAACAAACACGGAAAGAAGACGGCGCACAAAAAAAGAAAAAAGACGGCAGAATCAATTCTGAAAAACAGGCATTTCAGAAACAATTAACAGAACTAAGCAAGCTTAGTTAGAATAACTATTTTTACATTACATTAGGTTTTGAAAGTCAAGTTTTATAAGATATATGAGACAGCAGACTGTCAAAAAGATTAATTCTGGAGGGACACTACGGAGAAAACAATGCAACAGTAATAAGTAAGAAAAACGGTAACGAATAGAAGAGAATTTCTTATGAAAAGTAGATGATGGAGATAAGGAGGGAGGAAAAGACTATTGTCTTAGCACAAAGCATAAATCAAAGTCTTAAATTGTAAGAAATAAATGAATAAATGGAACGGTGCTGTGTTAAGGAAATTAAGTTATGAGATTGGAATTCAGAGTTTTTTCTTTGTGACTCCAAAAGTACGTTTTCTGTACGTGGGAATGGCCTAGATTCTAGGTGCATACTGGCCATAACTGGCCATACTGGCCATAATTCCAAAGGGATTGAAATTTTCGATGCGTGTTAAGGCTGCTAAACCAATAGTATAGAAAAATACTTTTCAGGTATAAAAATCCCTAATTCCAAGCTTCTAAGCATCTTTTTTCAATTTCTTCAAATTTGAAAATTAAATTTAAGATATTGTGGTAATATTCTTGTATAGTTTTACCCATTCACGAATAAGATTAATTGGACGAATATTACGGTGGGATATCCTCTTTTATCCTTGTTGTGTGCATTTCTAAAATTTTTACAATTTCTAAAATGATTATTTATATTTCTAATAATTAATGTTATAATAATAATTATAATTAATATTATATTTAATAATTAACACAACATTATATATTAACACAACATTTATATCACATTTATATTTCATTTATATTACATTTATATACAACAACAACTATTATATTATATTAACACAACATAATTATTAATAATAATAATAATAATTAATATTAATATTTCTAAAATTTCTTTTACAAGTTGATCAGGTAATTTGGTTATTGAAATCAATTAAATGGTTGAAAAAAGGATACTGGTTAAAAGTTGGTTTATCAAAATTGGGTAGTAGGTATTAGCTTGAGAAGGCCTAATAGTTCTTTAACACTACGCCGTATGCACGCACTACCATAACTCGAGTCTTTACGGTACGTTTTCCAATTTTTTAGAGGAAATTTTGTCCATAATGTAGGCAGTGCTAAGCATACTCGAGCTCTGCTTAGAATTTTAGGATAAGTAAGTTTTTGTTCATTTGTAGAAAAGTTTATGTAGCAGCAACAAAATGGAATTTCTGAATGAGCTGAATGTTTCTGAATGTTTTCTGAATTTCTGAATGAATTTTGAATGTTTTCAAAAAATTTGAAAACAAATTAATACACTTTTTAGAAATACTTTCGTGCTTTATCAGAGCTTCAGTCTCCATCCCATTACACATTTGAATTTTTTGAATAGTTTGCTTATGACGGATTTAGATGATGAATATGATGGTTTTGTAGATTTTTCGTTAGCTTGGTGTGAAAGAACTTGGTTCAGTGTGAAAGGTTGTACTGAACATAACGTAACTTTGACAGAGCATATCAGAGATAGCATTGAACACGTTATAACCGATTCGTACGAGCCATAGTCCTAATTAAACAAAATAAGAAGTTGATGCGCATGCTTAGAGCTTTGGCTGGAATTTTTATGGTGCAATTGATTCATTAAGATAGAGAGTTAAAATTGTTAAACCGAAAAATAATAATTAATCAATTCAGAAAATTCTACTGCAAAAGGAATATTTTTTTTTTTTAATTGCCAGGTGTGTTTTTCTGACCACTCCTCGGAACAACGAATTTTCAAAGAGACCGGGCTTTTATTGTCAACGATTAAGAATTGACTGGAGAAAAACTTGTCTCCAAACTTAGGACCGAGACACCGAAATTCTGTCAAGCAATAGAAGTAATGCATTTAAATCAGTTGTACAAGAATCAACGACTTCCAAGTTCTGTATTGCAGAAAAGCCAACATTTATCAATTCACGACTCCCAGGCGTATTTATTGACAGTTCTTTAGAATATTCCATATCCCTTACCGAGAGATAGGAATATCCAATCTCCAGGAAGTAAGATTAGTCGTGATGATTGGATCGACATTGTGAAAGAAAAACGACGTACGACCATTACAGAAATTGCAGTTGAATATTATTAATATTTTGACATGTTACTGATTAGTTTCAGACACTCGATTTGAACATGTTTGAACGCGTTTTGAAGATATTTAAAAATACTGTTTAATGCACATAGAAATTCAACTTACAACCGTGAAAAATTCTCAACTTTAACTAGGAAGACCTCATAGAATTTTTAAAGTAGCACTGTTTTCAGGGATCGAGGTATAGATTTCTCCTTTTCTAAGAATAATTGCAAATATATCCCCCCCGGAAAACGCGAAAAATATCTGAGTGTACTTTTGCATGAGGGTTACAGAATGTGTTAAGTCTTTTCGATACTTCCTTTCATGCCATCGTTCTTGGTGCCATGAAATTGATTCCAATTATGCAAAAACCTGATTCTGGAAGCAACCAAATTATTTTTGTAATTTGATCCCTTTCCAGGGATTTTGGCGAACAGTGGAAACCCTCAGTTAAAACCTTTTTCTACGTAAATAAAGGTTAGCTACAATGTGTTTTCGGGGTTGTCAGCTTTTTTTACACTCGAAAAATAACAGCAAAGAACGAAAGCAATACGTAATATTTAATTTTCAACAAAATGAGTCTTGAATCGTACAGATTCAAAAAGCGCATAAAGTTGGTGAATTAAAGTTGAAATGTTTGAAATTATAGGGAGAACCGCAAAACATTTTTGTTGTTTCTGGGGGGCTGGATCCAAAGTCCCTTTGGGTTTTTTGATAATTTTCTTGTTAAGCCCTCTCTAATTTTTATAAATGCAGCTCTTCAACTCAAAAACCAGATTTTGCGTTCATCGCGGCGATCATTTGCATCAGAAACACCATGCACCAAAATAAAAAGTCAACTTTTTGAAAGTCAATGTTTTAAACAAAAGCGTATTGCTTTTTTTCTCCTCTTTTAAGAGCCATTCACAGCACTAATAGTGCCGCTAATATGCCACCTAATCGTAGAATAATTTTTGGTATGATCGAAACTAACCTGCAGAGTATATTTGCAGAGTGTTCCATCTGTCAGTTGACCACCGAATGGTACTATTTGGCAATAATTTGCGCCACAACTCTCCCGTTTATAAAAATGCCTCCTAGTGAGGCTAAGATGAGTTGTTCCCACCCTCCTGACTCTTTTACTTTATTACTTCCCTCATTATTATGAGGGACAGTATGAGGGGTCTATAATCCTCATTGTCTTCTATATTCAAAGTCTTATATACACAGATTTTTTCCAACCAAAGATCAGTTTTCTATAGTACCTTGAAAGAAAAGGTGCCGTTATTTCATTATTTACGTTTTTTGTGAAGCTTTTGTCTGAGTGGGGTGTCTAATTTATCCATTTGAACATTCAACCAAACTTAAATTCTAAAACCTGATAGGATTTCCCGTTGGAAATTCTAAGCCAGCCAAAACATCGAAAACTTTTTAGTCGTAAGATTTGTTACAAATCCTGTTATAGATGATGCTATAACATCATCATCAGCTATAACAGGATGATGAAATTATCATCAACATCATCATCATCATAAAAAGATGATGAATACAAAAGGAGAATATTTCGTATTTTTTTTTTTTTTTTTGTGTTTATATGCTGGATATTTACTTTCTTATCACATTATCTTTCATGACTTAAATTACTGATTTGCTCGTTTTTTCTGGTTATTACTCCACCATATTACTTTTTATATTGACAGCATTATAAAAGAAATTATATAAAAGAATGTCATGTTAAATAGAATATTTGTTGCTGGTTATTTTTACTATTTAACTTAATTTCCACTTGTTTCCATTAATAATTTCTGGAATTCAGAACTTAATATGAACTTAAAATTTCCATATGCTGTTAATTCTCTTTTCCACGATCATACCTAGGAAAGCGATTTATTTCTTTACTTGATTTTCTGTAATTGGTTTTTCTTAATAAGGAAACAACTTTTGATTTCACATCAACTAAATGACAAAAAAAAATTTATTAAGTTATATAACCGATTTTGTCTAAAAAAAAGTGAAACCGTTTCAGAAATGCCGATAATTAACTGGAGTTCCATATATGCCATATTGGGTTAATTTGACAGCTTACGGTTAGAAAAAGGTCAAGTTTTAATGTTAAGCCTTAAGGGTAAGAGCAAAGATAGTACAGACCAAAAAAAAATGGAACGACTATCTCTCAACACGAACAAAACCCAAAAATCTTGGTCATACCCATTACAATTCCAGTAGGTTTTTCCAGCAGTCAAAGTTCATTTGAATCATCCTTACTCCATGCCTATCTACCTTAGTGCTGCCCTCGGATGAATGATAGACTATCTATCAACAAGTAAAATGACGTCATTTTTATATAACTCTGAAAAAGTTCGTTGCCTCTCACTGAAACTATCTGTCTTGGCTTTACATTAGCCATGGCTCTCAAGTCTTTCATCACTTCCACCCAGTTCACTTTAATTCAAAAATGGATGGACAGGCATGGAGTATGATCAGCAACTGTGATTTACATAAACAAAAAAAGCCTATAGCCTGGCCATGAGTCGCGCTTTGATGTTGAAATTCAATAGAAGAAAATCAATAATGATCCAATTCTGGAATTACATATATATTTTGACTATTTATACTTTTTAGCAAAAACCAAACAAAGACGGAACAAAGCCTATCCCCCTCATCATGAACAAAACTGGTTAGGTTCATGGAAATGATCAGGATCATTTCTATCCAAAATTTAGAGAAGGGGGACAAAATGTATTTTTTTCAAATTTAAAGGGGGACGGATTCTTGCCTTTTTTCAGTTTCATCAGTGGAAATATCAAACGGATGTTTTCAATTAAAATACTTCACAAGAAGGTATTTTTGTGAACCTAGGGATGGGAGAAAAATCTGCGAGGAGGACACTTGTACCTTTCCTGTCCCCTACCGTTGACTCCACGGGCTCCTTTTTTATTCTGCTTTAACCTTAACGGAGGGATTACAAACGAGCTAGTTAATATTCCAATAGGAACATGGAAGAGTCTTTCAATTAGGTCTTTCAATTATATCTTTCAATTAACGCAAACAAACATAGTTTATAGCCTGACAAATGAGTCGCATTTTAATCATGAAATACAGTTATGAAATACAATGATGATGCAGCTACGGAATTACATATATACATTTTGACTATATTTACTATTTACCACAAACAAAACAAAGATGGAACAAAGCCTATCCCCCTAATATGAACAAAACTGGTTAGTCGTTTCCATGGATACGACGAGCTACTATCGTTTACCTAAATATAGCCTGACAGAGAATTACATTTCAGCAAGGATGAATAACAATGTTGAAATTCCATAGCAATGAAAATTCAATAATTAAACTTTCCCATACAGACCTGACTATGATACCAATAATATACAGATGTCTTTGGACATCGGTACTGACTCAGTAATATGTTGAAGTTATGGTGAATTTTAAGGCGTTTAATTTTTGTATTTAATGCTTTATACTTTATTTCATTTTTCTTATTATTGCTCAGTGTGATTGATTTTTGTATGACGGCTTATAAAATTAATAATTAAATAATACAACTTACCTCGTTGCCCAGTGTTTTCATGTAGTCGTGTAGATGTAATTATCTACACGACTTAAATATTTAATTATTAGACGAAAATATAAGTTTTCCTGGCAAATTTTCATAAGCCAATCATATTAATCCATACATCTGGAGATGAAGCCCCTCATTTCAAAACTGGGTTAACTATGGCTTTAGGTTCGCAATTCCTTAACTATAAATCTAGACAAACGAAGCAACGTGATTTTTAGGAGACATAACCTGATTCACTCTTTTTTAAGAAATATCATGCCAAAAAAAAGAATGAAAACCCTCAGTCATAATATATTTTACAAGTAAACTCCCTGTTTCTCAGTGGGGAAACTTAAATACGGAATATTTTACTCACGTTTATCTCTTGAATTCCTCTCCACTTGACTTGTTAACTCGTTTGTCATTGAGGAATCATGTGAACTTAGGACAAAAACACAAGTTATTCCATAGGGAAACTTAACAAAATATTCTACTTACATTTATCACTTGAATTCCTTTTAGCACAGATACAGAAGATCATAAGAATAACCAAGACAACCATAATTACAGCAGCAACGACAATAGCAATCAATATAAGAGTATTTTCGTCACTTATCTTCTCCATCAAGCCACTCATGCCTTTAAAGAGAAAACAGCACTAGAGAAAAAAACAGCTAAATAAATAATATAATCAAATGGACCAGAAGCTAAATTAAAAGCCTCCTACAGGACTATATTCGAAAACTTATCATGTGGCCTTGATTTGTACAGAAAACAGATTAAACATAAGAAGCTAAGAAGAAAAATAAATAAATGAAAAATCAAATAGGCGTGAAAAACGAGGGTAGTGTCAGCCCGTGGAACAGTCTGAACCAAAAATAGCCATCATGGTCTTAGAATGTATAAACAGATTAAAGTTTACCAATAACACGTAAGAGAAAAGCATTTCGTAACACCGGTAAATTTCGTACTCTGTGAAAAAAAATATGGGCATAGGATTTAAAGTAAACCATATTTCTCACAAAAAGGAGTACATTTTTTTCGGTTTCCCACACAGTACCTTAGACTTTAGTTACTTAGGGTACCTAGCAGTACCTTAGACTTTAGTTACCTAGGGTAAAGTACCTTAGACTTTAGTTACCTAGGATAAAGTACCTTAGACTTTAGTTACCTAGGGTAAAATACCTTGAACTTTAGTTACCTAGGGTACCTAGCAGTACCTTAGACTTTAGTTACCTAGGGTAAAGTACCTTAGACTTTAGTTACCTAGGGTAAAGTACCTTAGACTTTAGTTACTTAGGGTACCTAGCAGTACCTATGATTTTTCTCAGATCAAAAAAATGATGTTATTTTTTTCTTATTCTTATTATTTAATTTTCAATTTATTAATCATTTATTTTTATTATTTATTTACCACGTTATTAATCACTATTATATTTTCTACCTTGTCAATAATAATAATAGCAAAAAATTCTCAAAATTGGTGATAAGACGATTGTTAGGCCTAGGACGAATTGACGCATCATCAACTAAATTTTAACTTAATTTTTCTACGGAAGGAATAATATCTGTTGCTAGACATTGACTAATTAACCTCCGGTTCCGAAGTAATAAAGGCGAATAAAGTAAAATTTATAATAGCGATAATAATCCGTCTTGACCCTTTGTGTGTCACCTTTATCCGGAAGTATATAAACCCCATCAGAGAATGATCGCTGGAACTCGAGAACAGCTTGTTAATAACCCATCCCACTTCAAACAATAACAATAAAGAGGAATTTCCAAAAATATTCCTTTTCTACTGGTGATGGCCTCATTTCCACTTCCGTTTTCTTTATCTATGACCTCAAACCCTATAGAAAACATGCCTTTTTTATGTGTTATCGCGTAATGAACTTTTAGCTTGCTGCCCCCTCCTCCGCACTTTAATGATAAATTTGACCCATTTTACCTAGAGTTAACGATATCGATTTTGGATATGTTAATAAGCACATTTTTTTTCTATGTCGACTTTAGATATGTTAATAAGCACTTTTTTTTCTATCGAATGGTATAAAAACTTTGTTGCAACGCGTTCAAGCCCTTTTTTGTCGTATATTTATGGTACTATAATACTTGCCATCGGAAACGTCTGCGATTTTAGAACACTCCAGTTAGGGTTTATTCTTAATATTTTAAATTGTATGAAAACGAAAAGAGAATTGCAAACCGAAATCCCTAGCATCGAAAAGAGGTGAATAAGTCACATTGACAAATATTTAGCAATAATCCAAGGCTTGCAAATGCAGCAGAGATAGATTCGACAGAACTCACTAAACAAACCTCAGTTCGGCTAATGAGAAGCAGGTCGTCAGCATTAGCTAATATGACGCGTCTCTGAATTTCAAAAGGCTGATATGATTCTGAATACTCATTCATTTTTTGCTTTAAGAAATAAATATATTACTAATTTCTTATTATTTATTTTTGTTAATAATAATTTGAACAAAAGTAACATTGATTTGACCCAGTACAGGAATACAAAAACAATGAATAAGCTAGTGTCTAATGTTATCCCTTTTTATTACAAGGATTTTTGGGATTATCTAAAAACTAAAAGAGATTCAAGCGTAGATAAACGGGTAAGGGGTCTATGACCCGTTAGAAAAACGGGTCTATGACCAATAGAAAAAAAATTACAAACACTATATGAAGTTTTGGCTTGTATCCAACAAGGTGTCCTGAGGGTTAAAAAAGACAGAATCTAAATCCAACTTAAAAATGACAAAGAAAGGAACCCAAAAATGAAATAGATCAAACTTAAAATCATCCTTTTTGACTTGGTATTTCGTTCGATTTTTTAAGTGAATATGAGTTAGATTCTTTCTTTCTCAACGTTCAAGGTGCCTCGTAACATAATATGTTGCCAAACATTCGTGTCATTGTTCTTCTTTTTCTTCCTACTAACTATAGATCCTTTATTTTTCAAAATTTAATTTTTTGGTTTTGTCATGGTTGGACTTAGATCTTTTTTCCGTAGAAAAGACATATAGTCCCTGTCCTTCGTTATGTCTCATCCCAGGTTGGACTACAATTTTTTTTTCTCTGTATATCTCTCTGCTTGTCAAAATTAACAGATACCAATGAATCACTTACCAGTGACATCTATTTCACAAGGTATTGATGTTCCAACATCATTCTTGGCGTAACAACTATACGTTCCCAAAGGTGAAACACCGTGGTCTAGTGTGAAAACACTTTGTAGTCCACGGCTAGTGACGCCTTCATGGAGGGTGGTATTTTGAAAGAGCCAAGTAAAGCTTACATCACGTGGATTCGCAGTCACGTCGCAGATCAGGCGAGTCTGACTTTCGATTTCTCGTTGCGTAATTGCACATTCGGGTTTAACTGAAATTAAATAAGAAAATATGTTAGAAAATATAGTAAAAAATATGCAAGCCTTCACAGCACAAGACTGCGTTAGTTTCTAGGCTACAAAGGTCAACACTCCTCGAAGGATAAGATCTTGCCACAGGTAGCTTTGAGCCACAATCTTTATAGATTCGAGGTGCGGCGTCGTTCTTTGCGCTGTTACACGGTGACCGCACAATAGTGTATAAAATAACACGTTAGTGCAGTTAAAACCTGAGTTGATCAAGCTTCAGCCCAGTCATGCAGATAGGAACTTATTCTGCTGACAGGGGGGGGGGATTTTATCTAACCGTTAAAAATTGTGTATTATGTGAAAATATATGGGAAAGTGTGGAAAAATCATGGAAATCTTAGACCCCCCCCCGTGTACATATCAGCGACATCATATAGAAAAAGACGCTGCTTACTCGCTTATAATCCCAAAAAATAAAACAAAAATAGACGTCTATGCTAATCTCCAATTTCATGGGTCAATAAAGAATGGTGAATAGCAACGATTGGTGTATCTAATTTTATTACCTGGAAAAATATATTTTGGTTTTAAGCAGCTGTGAAAACCCCTTTGCCTTCCCAAGGTCAAAACAAAATTTGCACTTTACTGAAAAAATATAAATGTTTTTACTTTTATAACTTTAATAAATCAAGTAATATTAACATTTTGATTACTAAATATCGGTATATGTATATTCAACTGACAATGCACTTTCATTTGTATTTTTTCAGTAAAGTGCAAATTTTGTTCTGGCCTTGGGGTTTAGCGCCCAACTTATGTTAATTTCTGCTCGTTTTGAGTTTGACTCGGTTAATTATTGTAATTTCTGTTCGTTTTGGCTTTCATTTATTTATCAATGCTGATTTGTGGTAGTTTCACGGGAGTTCTTTACTTTTCTTGTAACAATTTATTTTCTGGAAAAAGTTTTTTTTTAATTAATTTAATTTCATTTTATATTGATAGTTTTTTTACGATGGAAAAGAATGTGACTCTTTAAATCTTTTCGTTTTTTTTAATAACTTACAATTCGTCCTGCTATTTGTATGCTGGAGAAAAATTTTCAGCAATTTTTAACAGCATACACCCTTTTAAAAATCTGGACACAAATAGTACTGTTTAATTTAGTTTCATAGCTCCTCTAGTTGACCTGTAATGGAAAACTTGATACCATTCGCAAAAAAATCTGTTTACTTTCTTTGATAGCTTGGATACACTTACGCTATTTGGATTTGGTTAAATTTCAACACCAGAAGTAGCCCCGAACGTTTGAACATAATACTCTCAGTCGTTCTTGGGATACTGCTGAGATGTCTTATTGGGAATTAGCATTATCACAGTGCATTTTAATTTAATCTTAAGTCAACATTTAGTTTTTAAACATATAAAAATTGGTTTGAGGAAGACTAAAATCTATTCTATAAATCATATACAACAACTTTCTATATAAACCTTATATGCCCCCAGGGCATTACTTACAACCCTTGCACTGAGGGCTCTGAGGGGTTTATCGTCCTAAAAGACCTAATTTCCAGAACTTTCAACTACGTTGAACAAAATGGATATCTCAAAATTTTGATTAGATGTGTTTGGGAAAATGGTGGGCGTGAGAGGGGCGTCAGTCGCTATCCAATCACTTTCAACTATTAAAATTGCACTAGCCCTTCCAATTTCCAATTGAATGAGCCCTTTTGAAGTTTCTACGACAACGTTTTCAATAAAATCTTATAGCCCCTGCCCTGAGGGCTGTCGGGGGAGGGGTTGTCATCCTTAAGGACCTAATTTCCAAAACTTTTAACTACGTTGAATAAAAAGGCTATCTAAAAATTTTGATTAGATGTGTTTTTTGAACAGGTGGGCGAGAGAAGGGGGTTAGTTGCCCTCAAATAACTTTTGACTATTAAAAAGAGTACTAGTCCTTTGAACTTCAAATCGAATGAGCCCTTTTTCAAGTTTCTATGGCAAAGATTTCAATAAAAACCTTATATACCCCCAGGGCATAACTTATAATCCTTGCCCTGAGCGTTGTGGGAGAGTGTCCTCCTCAAAAAAATATTTTCTATCTGGAAATCAACTACCTTGAACAAAATGACTATCTCAAAATTTGTTGAATGTATTTGGGGGAATGATGGGTGTGGGGGGGGGGCTAGTTGCCCTCAAATCATTTTCGAATATTATAGAGGGCAGTAACCATTAGAACTTCCAAATGAAGGAGCCTATATTGAAGCTTTTACAACTACGCTTTTTATAAGAACATTCCTTGCTCTCCGGACACAACTGAAAACACTCGTCTTGGTAATTGCGAGAGACGAACCTTTTCGCCAACATATTTTAGCCTTGGAAAACATATACCTTGAACAAAATAGCTACCTCAAAATTTTGAGCGGATGTGTTTGGGGGAATGAAGAGCGTGAGGGGAGGGGGGGGGGCTAGTTGCACTCAAATCACATTCGACTATTAAAAACGGTACTAGCCCTTTGAATTTCCAATTGAATGAACCTGTTTTGAAGTTTCTACGCCGACGCCTTCTATAAAAACCTTTTATGCCCCCAGGGTATAACTTAAAACCCTTGCCCTGAGGGTTGTGGGGAAGTGTCCTCCTCTAAAACATATTTTCTATCTGGATATCAAGTACGCTGAACAAAATGGCTATCTCAAAATTTTGATTGGCTGTGTTTGGGGGAATGATGGGCGTGGGGGGGGAGGGCTAGTTGCCCTCCAATCACTTTCGACTATTAGAAAAGGGTACTAGCCCTTTGAATTTCAAATCGAATTAACCTTTCTTGAAGTTTCTACGACCGCGCCTTCTGTAAAAACCTCATATACCCCCTAGGCATAACTTAAAACCCTTGCCCCGAGGGTTGTAGGGAAGTGTCCTCCTCAAAAACATATTTTCTATCTGGAAATAAACTACGCTGGACAAAATGGCTATAAAAAAATTTTGATTGGATGTGTTTGGGGGAATGATGGGCGCGGGTGGGGGGGGGGGGGGCTAGTTACCCTCCAATAACTTTAGACTATTAAAACGAGCACTAGCCCCTTGAATTTCCAATCGAATGAGCCTTTTTTGAAGTTTCTATGACAACGCCTTCTATAAAAACATTATATGCCCCCAGGGCATAACTCAAAACCCTTGCTCTGAGGCTTGTGGGGGAGTGTCCTCCACGAAAAGATATTTTCTATATGGAAATCAACTACACTGAACCAAATGGTTATCTCCAAATTTTGATTGGATGTGTTTGGGGGAATGATGGGCGTGGGGAGGGGGCTAGTTGCCCTCCAATAACTTTCGACTATTAGAAAATGCACTAGTGCTTTGAATTTCCAATCGAATGAGCCTTTTTTGAAGTTTCTACGACATCGCCTTCTATAAAAACCTTATATGCCCCCAGGGCATAATTTACAACCCTTGCTCCGAGGGTTGTGGGGGAGTTCCCTCCTCGAAAACACATTTTCTATATGGAAATCAAGTACGTTGAACAAAATGGCTATCTCAAAATTTTGATTGGATGTGTTTGGCGGAATGATGGGCGGGGGGGGGGGGGGCTAGTTGCCCTCCAATCACTTTCGACTATTAGAAAAGGGTACTAGCCCTTTGAATTTCAAATTGAATGAACCTTTCTTGAAGTTTTTACGACAACGCCTTCTATAAAAACCTTATATACCCCCAGGGTATAACGTAAAACCCTTGCCCCGAGGGTTGTAGGGAAGTGTGTTTCTCAAAAACATATTTTATTTCTGGAAATCAACTACGCTGAACAAAATGCCTGTCTCAAAATTTTGATTGGATGTGTTTGGGGGAATGATGGGAGTGGGGGAGGGGGCTAGTTGCCCTCCAATCACTTTCGACTATTAAAAAGGGCACTAGCCCTTTGAATTTCCAGTCGAATGAGCTTTTATTGAAGTTTCTACGACAACACCTTCTTTAAAAACCTTATATACCCCCAGGGCATAACTTAAGACCCTTGCCCTGAGGGATGCGGGGAGTGTTCTCCTCAAAAACATATTTTCTATCTGGAAATCAACTACGCTGAACAAAATAGCAATCTCAAAATTTTGATTGGATGTGTTTGGGGGAAGGAAGAGCGTGAGGGGGGGGGGGGCTAGTTGCACTCAAATCACTTTCGACTATTAAAAAGGTCACTAGCCACTTGAGTTTCGAAATGAATGAGACCTCTTAGAATTTTTTATGACAACACCTTCTATAAAAACCATAATTGCCACCAGGCATAATTTAAACCCCTTGACCCGAGGGTTGTTAGGGAGTTAACAGATTGAAAACATATTTTCTATCTGGATATCCACTAACCTGACCAAAATTATTATCTCTAAATGTTGATTGGATGTGTTTGGGGGAATGATGGGCGTGGGGGAGCTAGTTGCCTTCCAATCACTTTCGACTATTAGAAAAGGGTACTAGCCCTTTGAATTTCCAATCGAATGAACCTTTCTTGAAGTTTCTACGACAACACCTTCTATAAAAACCTCATATACCCCAGGGCATAACTTAAAACCCTTGCCCCGAGGGTTGTAGGGAAGTGTCCTCCTCAAAAACATATTTTCTATCTGGAAATCAATTACGCTGGGCAAAATGGCTATCTCAAAATTTTGATTGGATGTGTTTGGGGGAATGATGGGCACGGGGGTGGGGGCTAGTTGCCCTCCAATCACTGTCGCCTATTAAAACGGGCACTAGCCAATTGAATTTCTATAAAAACCTTCTATAAAAACCTTATATGCCCCCAGGGCATAACTTAAAACCCTTGCCCCGAGGGTTGTGGGGGAGTGTCCTCCACAAAAAGATATTTTCTATAAGGAAATCAACTAAACTGAACCAAATGGCTATATCCCAATTTTGATTGGATATGTTTGGGGGAATAATAGGCGTGGGGGGGGGGGGCTAGTTTCCCTCCAATCACTTTCGACAATTAAAAAATGCACTAGCCCTTTGAATTTACAATCGAATGAGCCTTTTTTGAAGTTTCTATGACATCGCCTTCTATAAAAACCTTATATGCCCCCAGGGCAAAACTTAAAACCCTTGCCCCGAGGGTTATGGGGGAGTGTCCTCCACAAAAATATATTTTCTATATGGAATTCAACTACACTGAACAAAATGGCTATATCAAAATTTTGATTGGATGTGTTTGGGGGAATGATGGGCGTGGGTAGGGGGCTAGTTGCCCAACAATCACTTTCGACTATTAAAAAATGTACTAGCCCTTTGAATTTCCAATCGAATGAGCCTTTTTTGAAGTTTCTACGACAACGCCTTCTATAAAAACCTTATATGCCCCCAGGGCATAACTTAAAACCCTTGCCCCGAGGGTTGTGGGAGAGTGTCCTCCTCGAAAACATATTTTCTATATGGAAATCAAGTACGCTGAACAAAATGGCATTCTCAAACTTTTAATTGGATGTGTTGGGGAAAATTATGGGAGTGGGGGAGGGGGTGTGTTACATTTCACTCACTTCTAACTACGAAGTCGAGTACCAATCCAGCGTGTTTCCCTTCGGAAGAGTCTGTTTAGAACCTTCTGTAGCAATGCTGTCTATAAAAACTTTATATGTACCCGTAGCATAGTATTCAACCCTTGAATTAGGGGTCGTGGGTGAGTATCCTCCTCAAAAACAAATTTTCTATCTAGAAATCAACTACGCTGTACCAAATGGCTATATCAAAATTTTGATTGGATGTGTTTGGGAGAATGATGGGCGTGGGGGGGGGGCGAGTTGCCCTCCAATCACTTTCGACTATTAAAAAATGCACTAGCCCTTTGAATTCCAATCGAATGAGCCTGTTTTGAAGTTTCTACGACAATACCTTCTTTAAAAACCTTATATGCCCCCAGGGTATAACTTAAAACCCTTGCCCTGAGGGTTCTTGGGGAGTTTCCTCCGCAAAAACATAATTTCTATCTGGAAATCAACTACGCTGGACAAATGGTTATCTCAATATTTTGATTGGATGTGTTTGGGGGAATGATGGGCGTGGGGGGGGGGGGGGCTAGTTGCCCTCCAATCACTTTCGACTATTAGAAAAGGGTACTAGCACTTAGAATTTCCAATCTAATGAGCCTGTTTTTAAGTTTTTACGACAACGCCTTCTATAAAAAACCTCATATACCCCCAGGGCATAACACAAAACCCTTGTCCTGAGGGTTGTGGGGGAGTATCCTCCTCAAAACGTATTTTCTATCTAGAAACCAACTACGCTGAACCAAATGGCTTTATCAAAATTTTGATTGGATGTGTTTGTGGGAATGATAGGCGTGGGGGGGGGGGGGGCTAGTTGCCCTCCAATCACTTTCGACTATTAAAAAATGCACTAGCCCTTTGAATTCCAATCGAATGAGCCTGTTTTGAAGTTTCTACGACAACGCCTTCTATAAAAACCTTATATGCCCCCAGGGTATAACTTAAAATCCTTGTCCTGAGGGTTGTGGGGGAGTGTCCTCCTCGAAAACATATTTTCTATCTGGAAATCAACTACGCTGGACAAATGGCTATCTCAATATTTTGATTGGATGTGTTTAGGGGAATGATGGGCGCGGGGGGGGGGGGGGGCTAATTGCCCTTCAAGCACTTTTGACTATTAAAACGGGCACTAGCCCTTTGAATTTCCAATCGAATGAGGCTTTTTTTAAGTTTCTACGACAACACCTTCTTTAAAAACCTTATATGCCCCCAGGGCGTAACTTAAAACCCTTGCCCCGAGGGTTGTGGGGGAGTGTCCTCCTCAAAAAGATATTTTCTATGTGGAAATCAACTACGCTGAACCAAATGGCTATATGAAAATTTTGATTGGATATGTTTTTGGGGAATGTTGGGTGTGGGGGGGGGCTAGTTGCCCTCCAATCACTTTCGACTATTGAAAAGTGCACTAGCTCTTTGAATTCCAATTGAATGAGCCTTTTTTTAAGTTTCTACGACAGCACCTTCTATAAAAATCTTATATGCCCCTAGGGCATAACTTAAAACCCTTGCCCCGAGGGTTTTGGGGGAGGGTCCTCCACAAAAAGATATTTTCTGTTTGGAAATCAACTACGCTGAAAAAATGGCTATATCAAAATTTTGATTGGATGTGTTTAGGGGAATGATGGGCGTGGGGGGGGGGGGCTAGTTGCCCTCCAATCACTTTCGACAATTCAAAAATGCACTAGCCCTTTGAATTTCCAATCGAGTGAGCCTGTTTTGAAGTTTGTACGACAACGCCTTCTATAAAAACCTTATATGCCCCCAGGGTATAACTTAAAACCCTTGCCCTGAGGGTTTTGGGGGAGCTTCCTCCTCAAAAATATATTTTCTATCTGGAAATCAAGTATGCTGAACAAAATGGCTATCTCAAAATTTTGATTGGATGTGGTTGGGGGAATGATTTGGCGTGGGGGGGGGGGGGCTATTTGCCCTCCAATCACTTTCGACTATTAAAAAGGGTACTAGCCCTTTGAATTTCAAATCGGATGAACCTTTCTTGAAGTTTCTACGACAACGCCTTCTATATAAACCTTATATACCCCCAGGGTATAACGTAAAACCCTTGCCCCGAGGGTTGTAGGGAAGTGTCCTCCTCAAAAACATATTTTCTGTCTGGAAACCAACTACTCTGAACAAAATGGCTGTCTCAAAATTTTGATTGGATGTGTTTTGGGGAAGGATGGGAGCAGGGGGGGGCTAGTTGCCCTCCAATCACTTTTGACTATTAAAACGGGCACTAGCCCTTTGAATGTCCAATCGAATGAGCCTTTTTTGAAGTTTCTACGACAACGCCTTCTATAAAAACCTTATATGCCTCCAGGGCATAACTTAAAACCCTTGCCCCGAGGGTTGTGGGGGAGTGTCCTCCTCAAAAAGATATTTTCTATCTGGAAATAAACTACGCTGAACAAAATGGTTATATAAAAATTTTTATTGGATGTGTTTGGGGGAAAGATGGGCGTGGGGGGGGCTAGTTGCCCTCCAATCACTCGAGACTATTAAAAATGCACTAGCCCTTTGAATTTCCAGTCGAATGAGCCTTTTTTGAAGTTTCTACGACAACGCCTTCTATAAAAACCTTATATGCCCCCAGAGCATAACTTAAAATATTGCCCCGAGGGTTGTGGGGGAGTGTCCTCCACAAAAAGATTTTTTCTATCAGGAAATCAACTACACTGAACAAAATGGCTATCTCAAAATTTTTTTTGGATGTATTTGGGGGAATGATGGGCGTGGGGGGGGGGACTAGTTACCCTCCAATCACTTTCGACTATTAAAAAGGGCACTAGCCATTTGAATTTCCAATCGAATGAGCCTTTTTTGTAGTTTCTACGACAACGCCTTCTATAAAAACCTTATATGCCCTCAGGGCATAACTTAAAACCCTTGCCCCGTGGGTTGTGGGGAGTGTCCTCCTCAAAAAGATATTTTCTATCTGGAAATCAACTACGCTGAACAAAATGGCCATCTCAAAATATTGATTGGATATGTTTGGGGGGAAAATGGGCGTGGGGGGGCTAGTTGCCCTCCAATAACTTCCGACTATTAAAAAGGGCACAAGCCACTCTAATTTCCAATCAAACGAGCCCTTTTCGAACTTTCTACGACAACTCCTTCGATACGAAGTACCCGGGTATGGAGAAAAAAAAAGAAACCCAAAAAAAAAAAAAAACACATTGTGCCCACATCGTTCTTTCTTAGGCGCCTTTATGATATTATATGGCTCATTTTCGTTTTCCATTTGGTCATCTTCACTTGACTTGGCAAAATCGGTTCCAGCTTTATCCCCCACAGAATTTTGGAAAAATTACGCCCCTGCTCGCGAATGTCAGGATTTCCCTCCGTTCTCGTTTTAACGATTTTTAAATCGATTCGACCCGTAAACTAAACCCTTACTCTTAGTGTATGGGGATTTCTAGGAAAGCGTTTAGCTACATCCATAGAGCTGTGAGAAGTTTGACTTTCTCACAACTCTATTTTTTTAAAACAATAAAAAACTTTAGCGTAAAGAGCGAGGCGTTGAGGAGGGGACAGCCCCTTTCATATACGGAATAATTTCTGTTCGTTTCAAGTTTTAATGTCGTTCCTTACTTTCAGTTAAAAAAAACTTTTTTTTTATTTAATGTTCATAAAAGACCAGTCTTGATAAAACTATATTAGAGGTAATGCTTATTTACAAGGCAGCAGAACATACCTGGCTGAGATGCATGATTGTGTATACAGATCATAAAGGATTTCTTGCAGATCTATTTGAAGAAATATGAAGATCGCTACATATTTGAAGATCTTGTAATTATACATTTTAGAAGGTTGCGAGAAATTCCTTTTATCTGGTTTTTTGTAATTTTCAAAAGCCATGAAAGGTTCATTTAAGAACAATCCTTTTCCATTTCTCCTGAATGAAATACGATCAACAGCTCATAAATATGTCCGGTTTATATATCTATAGGATCTCATTACTGGAGAGACTGGGCTTTCAATCCGAAAGTTTTTTTTATTTCCTTTCGATTGCGAAAGTCTTGAAGAAATTTAATGTTTTTAGTAGTCACAAGTCTATACAGGATACAAAATGAAATATTGTCAAGTTGTTGAGGACACCCAGGTAATCTTCCATGTAACAAGAAACCCACACCTTAATTGGTGCAATACGGGTCATAAGGGTTCAATACCTAAAAAAGCATATATACGAATTCAGCTGTCACCTGGTCTTACTTCATATGGCAGGCGATTAGAAGAGACCGTGCCCTCCTATCCCTTATCAGCCCCCTAATTAACAGATATAAGATGATTAGAAGAGACCACGCCTCCCTTATCTTTCAAACATACAGCCATTCAGAACTTGTAACTTAGCAATAAGATTGATGAGAAAAGTATTACAGTTTTTATTTAAGCCCCATTCATCTTACTCGTGCTATTGTTCAACGACAAAGGATCCTTATTATTACTTTTCACTAAATTAGACAAGCCCCTATATAGATTAAAACAGGGGTTAAAAGAAAGATTTCCCACACTAAGTCAAAGGTAAAAACTTGGTCGACGCATCTTCTCCCCTTACCAAAACCATACTGTTTTTCTCTTAAAACATTATCTACAGCATCTCTGAGTCTACAGAGCATCATCATACTAAGTAAATTGCTTCCAACAGAAACCAGGTTAATACCTCTATAATTATCATACTCCCTCTTATCACCTTTCTTATCAAGGATTTTAATTAAAGTTTTCCTAAAATCGCTAGGTACTTCTTCTTTTTCAAAATTATATTCATTATAATATATTCATTATAATCTCTTACAATGCTGATCATGAATAATCAACTGGTCAGATAAAGAAGGTATATTTCCAGCTATTGATGATATAACAGGGGCAGGCTCATAGCAGAACCTTTTCCAATTCAAACCAACCGATTTTCCTAAAATGGGGGAAATAAATAAAAATAACGCAATAGACGCTTAAATCTAAAATACGATATCACACCTCAATATCTCAAGAACCCTACTATACAGCAGAAAGAAATTCTGCATCAATATCATACCTAGGGTATGGTGGAGGATAAATAACATGACATGTAAGGGACCATATCCAAGTTTAATAGAGCAGGAGGGAGTAGCTTGAAAACGAAAGTAGGATTTTGTAAGTTTGCAAGGTAAATTTTTTGGTTCTTAGTTCCCAATGAATTTCCTCCAAACAGTTAACTTGTAAATGATCCATTTATGTTTCTTTTGCATGGAATTTTTTTAAGTTTTTTTTTAACTTTTTTTTAATTTTTTGACATGCTAATTTTTTTCAATTTTTTTACATGTTTTAGAATGACATGAAACTGAAAACTTGTAAAATGTCATAAGGAAAACTCATAAATACATATTTGCGGATGCCATTTATAAATCTTCCAAAAAACAGGTATTTTGGCCAATTTAGTTTTCTGGATTTGTAATAGCCTTTTAACTTGAATTACTTAATTTGTAATAACATTACTTTTTGTTTCCAATCTCAAAGTCAAATATGATTCACTAACCCATTCTCTAAACTGACTGCATTTTATAAGGGTAATGGCTTCAATCCATTGCACTCCAGCGAAACCCTCCCACGTCATATAAATGTTCAATTTGACCAAGAACGCATCAGTTTTAAACAAAAGTTCACTTTCACAGCTACCTCGATTTTCACGAACTGGAAAGCACATTCAAAGTTTTTATTTCTATCAAAAGATTTATTATCTATTAGAAATTCCAATATTCCAGTTTCCACTGATAGGAATTTTCCATATCTAATTATAAAAGTTTTGAAACCAGTCAATATGCGGTTTAATGGGCTTGTTTGAAGGTAATTAATTATGCAGTGAATTTCAATTCAAAAGTCATGGTAGCCAAAAGGATTTTGATTTGAAATGTCTCTTACTCTAGGCAAAATAAACTTAAAGGTAATTTTTTTTAGAAAATTGTTTTCCTAATACCAAAAACATGTCATTCCAAGATAAATTCGATTCTGAATTGGAATATTCGATCAGAATTTTTCTACCGCCATCAGTTTTTATGCGGTAATTCTTTAGGTTTTTTTCAAGGATTTTAGTTGTTGTGGATTTTAACAAATATTTCTAAGTTTTATATGAATTACCAAATGGGGGTCTTATGCTGCATTCAAAAATGCGACATGCCATTAATGTCTGTTCAGATTACGAACTTACCTAAAAGAATACACAGTATTTCTGGAAGTCCAAACAACAAAACTTGAGTAAAAGGTTTAAATTAAAGCCAGAAATCAGTGAGGGACTAATTCAGGCAAAAATTTTCTGAAAAAAATACACCCTTAATTCAATAGGTGTTACTATAACTTTCATATTTAAAATATCTCTATTTCAGCGCAAAAATATTTAACACCACTATTTTTTTATGCAATATATTTTTATTAATTTAAAAAATCGCAAAAAGGACCTTCCTAAGCTGCTATACTGGCTTTTAAAAGTCTTGCAAATTTAAGAGTACACTCCCAGTGCAATAACTACTATAACAACCAAATCCTCACTACTTTTTTTATCACAAAAACCAAAATAAATATCTGTGATTTTCACATATTTTCATCTAATTGCCCTAAACGGTTCGTCATTTTGGTTTTTACTGCGACGGTGAAATTATTCGCGCACATTGAATTGAAGATATAAGCACCTCTGAAAGTATTTCCAATAATTTCACAACTTTCAATTACAAAAGTGTTGAGATGAGTCCAATTACCATTTAAATACAATGTCCCTAAATGGAAAGAATATATTCTGTAATGGCTCTCAATTTGAATTTAGAAACCCTCCATAGAGCCTTTTCTGTCATTCTCAAATCATAAAAGAGACTTAAAAAGCCTGACAAAATGAAATGTCTCTCCCCTTTTTACAGGCTTTAGAGCATGAAGCCTAGTTACCAAAGTAAATTAAAATAGAGGTGATAAAATTAGTTCTTTGTTACGGTGAAATACATCTTCTCCATTGCTTTTACTTAGAAGCATTTATTACAGCCCTTTTATAAATATTCTTAAATCGGTTGGATTAAAATATTCTTCCAAAACAGTGACTGAAGGATTCAGTGTTAGCTTTATTTATTTTTAAATGAGTGAGCTATTCAGCAAGCTGAATAAAACTTTCATACACTTCCATTTTCTTTTACGCATCTCTTTTGCAACTATTTGTTACACTGTTAGGACGGCCACTCAGGATATAATTATTAGTTTAGATTACCACAAACTTACCCTGAAGAACCAGTTCTTTTTCAAATTCCCCCCCCCCCTAAGAGAATTGCAGTAGCACCCCCAGTACACACGAAAAATGTATGCCTTCTTTCACTCTTTATTCTTTCAAATTCATTAGACCATAAAAATTAATTCAAATTCAATCTAATTTATTTCAAACTATCATTTAAAACTATACCTATTATTTCAACGACAATAATTTAATGATATCTCAAAGAGTTGGTTTACTTGGGCAGGATCATCAATCTAAATATTTTGCATATATTCATATTAATATACTTTGATTCAGTTTCATGTTGAGGGAGTGACTCAGAACAATAAATTTTGGCCCTAACTTCCCTTTTTGGTCTTATGAACATTTGACACTCATTTCTTCTTGATAAATGTACCTACATAGTTCCTCTTACGATTTTCTACGACAGAAAATCATCACAGACTATTAGGTTAGAAGGAAAATGTAGGAATGAATAAGAAAATTGTTAAATATTGATTTTTTTAGGTGAAGGGGTGGGCAATATTAAGGCCTTAATGAGGGCAAACTCTTTGCTATAAACGCTAAATCGTTGCTTCCCTGGAGGCAGATACCAGTCTCATTCTGTAATTTTTTATTTAAGTGGCTCAATGTTAGGAAAGATACGATAACACACGATGAAGAACACGAATAAGATTTTGGGGATTTTCTAAAACCTAAAAGAGATTCAAGCGTAGATAAACATGCAACGGGTCTATGACCCGTAAGAGAAACAGGTCAATGACCAACAGGAAAAATTAGAAAAGCTACATGAATATTTGGCCTGTATCCAACAATGTGTCTGATTTGTAAATTTGTTATTTTGTAAATTTCTTAAGTAATTTTGGTACTTGTGTATTATAGCGACCACGCCGTTGTTCTTGATCTGTTGTAAAAACCGGTTTCTCTTTGTGCACTTGGAGATAATTAGCTTATTAAATATACCAAAATATGATGAAAATTTAATACTTTAGTAGCAATATTATGGAAACTACAATAGAATTATGAAAAGCAGGCCGCCCAGAGCGCATTATATTAAATACATAATCTAACAAACTCTATATATCAGATATTTAATTAAAATATACCTGCATAGTTTTTTGTCTCACACATGCTCAGCTGATTATCTCTAAGTGCAAACAGATAAACCGGTCTTACAACAGATTAAGAACAACAGTGTGGTCGCTATAATATACAAGTACTGTAATTTTTATATTCCCTTACCAAATTTCCCTGACAAAAAAAAACATCGAGTAATGGAAAGAGTTATAATGGATCTTAACGAGCAGCTATACTTACTTCTATATACTTATCGTCTATATTTAAGTTTCTGTACGGTGATTCAGTTTCATGTTGAGGGATCAATCTACAGCATTAAGTTTTGGCCCTCACTACCCATGTTGGTCTTATGTTCAGTTGACTCAACTCCTCTCGAGCAACTTACCTATATAATTTCCCTTATGAGATTTTCCTGACAGAAATTCTCACACAAAGTAGGGAATTGAATGGAAAATTTGTTTTAAAAACCGGTTTCTCTTACACTTGAAGATAATTAGCTTATGAAATATTCCAAAATATGATGAAAATTAATATTTTAGTAATAATATTATGAGAACTACAACAGAGAATTATGAAAAGCAGGCCCCCCAGAACGGCAAGATCCATGGGCTAGGTGAGATCCATGTCAAAATGAATCTATTGTTGGTATTGGTGTATCATAAAACATTGGGAAATCATAAATCATTGAAGTTTTCTTGGAAGAAGTGGGCGATTTAAAGCTTTTATGCTGGGCCAACGGACCAACTAAATTGTCGCTTTACTCGAGTCACATATTAGTCTCAGCAATAAATTTTTTATTAAGTATATTAATGTTTGAAAATACAACAGGAAACAATATGCGATGAAAAATATAAACAAGATATTCTGTCCTAGGCCACATGGAGTGTCAACATTTTGTTGACTTAGTCAAACAAACTTTGCAAGACCAACTATAAAATTTACAAGAAAATTTAAGTAAATTTTATGTTGCCTTGCTAAGTTATCCAGACATAACACCATCAGATACCGGCAAGAGCTATATTAGATCTGAATGAGCTGATTTACTTCACAAAATCATCAATCTAAACATTTCTTTTAAATTTCAATTACTACACCACGATTCAGTTTTATATTGAGAGAACAAACGGATTTAATTTTGGCTCTAATTTTGGCTCTAAGCCCGTTTAATTTTGGCTCTAACTTGCCACATTGCTTTACGTTCATTTAACACTCAATCCCTCTTGAGAAACGTAACTGGACAATTTCCCTTACCGGATTTCCTTGACAGAAAACCCTCAATGCTGAGGCAAATTCTCGATTTAGTGATGGGAGGGATTAAACTTGTATAGAACATTAGTAAGCTTAGGAATAAGGACAAACAGATATTTGTTCTAGGATGTGTAACAGTATTTCGCAGTCGAGTCTCTTTTATTGGGTAATCCAGAAACACAATTTTCGAAATAGTGAAATGAAATAAATGACTGAAACAAAGCGAGCAAATAAATGGGACGGATTTAAACTACATAGAAAATTAATTAGGCTTTCTGACATGCTAAATAAATGGGAAGGATTTAAATTGCACAGAAAATTAAACAAGCCAGATACAGTGACACTTCAAAGTTTGTTCTGGACAATGCAAGAGTAATCCCCTCTTTCATTCCGATTTAACGGATAATCAAGAGATATATTCTCAAATGACTAAATAAAAGGGCTGAAATAAAACGGCTGGAATAAAATAAAAATCCAATCTAGAGTTAGGTATTTGTTGAGGCGCTTATGTAAAAAAAAAGGAACGTATTTGATTGGGGCTTTGAAAAGACAAATTTGGGTAAAGCCACACATAAAACACAAAAAGGGAAAAGTTAAAATTTAAAAATTTCAATAGCTGAGCTTGATTGGCTGAAATAAACGGAAACAATTTAAATAAGCAGCTTTGGGATAGTCTTTCATTCCCATTGCAACTTTTTTGGGTGTACCACCTTCTGAGCCGGATTTACACCTTTGGCGCTCCTAGGTAAAAGTTTTTTTGCCGCTCCGTTTTAGCGAGATTTTTGAGGGAATAAGAAAATTTGAGGGTGGTGGAAGCACTGAACAGAACGCAACTGATGAGTCAAAAGTAATGAAAGAGAGAGGTGATACCAAACTCTCAGCTGCCATTCTTGGGAGACATCTGACAATTTATAAGTGGCCACGGAATTCCTGTGTTGTTTTAAAATCACTTTTCTGTGAATAAGCAGTGCAGCGGTGGAACGACCTTGCACTTTGACGATAAATCATATCAGTCCAATTTTTATTAAGAAAAAAAAAAACACTCAGTGATAATTTATTACGCCCCCTGGCATTGTGCGCCCCTAGGCCAGGGTCTATTAGTAAATCCAGACCTGGCTATTTCAAAGTGGTACTTGGAATCAAGGCTGTATCCAGGATTTTTTTGCGGGGGGGCGGGCGGAGGGTTGTTTACTCAAAGATTTTTTTCGGTGGGAGTTTACACAAAAAAAACTAAAATAACACATAGAAAATTTGTTTATATCCATTTTTGTTACATTTTTACGAGTCAGACAAACACTTCGGAAAGGTTTCAAACCTCCGTAGACCCCCCCCCCCCCCTCCTCCTGGGTACGGCCTTGCTTGGAAATGATAATAGTTAGCATATATTTGGATATAATGCTGAATATTTGGGTCTAGAAAATTTATGAACAATCACGAAATAGAACATAAGGGACTATAATGGAAAGTTATAATGGTAAAATAAAATGGCTGAAATAAAATTAAGGATTCAAGAGACATTTGGTTTTACGTGTTTGATCTGGACCATGCAAGAGTATTTCCCAGTCTTGCATCAGCACATCAAATAATCAAGGCATAAATTTTCTCCAATAGAAAAAAATATTAGAAAAAATTACTGAAATAAAGCGGTTAAGTGGGTAACTAAATGAGAAAGATCTAATTGTATAGGAAAATTAGGAAGCAAGAAACATTTGCATTTTAATAAGAGTTCTGAGCGATGCACGAGCAGCACCTAGATCCTTCCCATCCCATCAACTAATTGAAAAATATAATTTGCCAAGTACAAAATTATGATGGCTGAATAAGTTGAATTGAATAAAACGGCTTAGTACATGGGAAGGATATAACTTATATAAAACAGTAAAGAAGCCAGAAACATGTGAATTTTTATATTTGTTCTGGGTTATGCGAAAATAGTTCCCAGTCTCAGCTCACAGAATGTTAAAAAAATATATTTCTCCAATAGCAAAATCTAATAGTTAAATAAAATTGCACAAATAATTTTGCTAAATGGATAAATAAGGGAGACGACTTAATTTACATTAAGAACTAAGGAAGTAAGAAACATCTACATTTTCATATTTTTTTTTTCTAAAGTTTCGCAATGTTTGGTAATAATTAAAGTTTGGCAATGCAGGAGTAGCTCCTAGTCCCACACCAGCTCACCAAATAATTGAGAGTTAAGCTTTTATCTTTAGGAGCAAAAGAACACGGCTAAATAAATGATGAGGAATAAACTTACATAGAACATTAATGAAGCTAGAAACACTGGCATTTCCATGTCTATTCTGGGCTACGCAAGAGTAATCCCCAGTTCTATCTCGGTTCATCGGATAATCGAGAAATAGAATTTCTCCAGTGGCAACAGTCTCATTTTGGAAGGTCCAGAAATAAGTGGCTTCAGGGTATGCTTTTGCTTGGCATCGTAACTTTTCGGGTATACCCCCTTCTAGTATTTCAACGTGGTACTTGGATATGGTAATATTCTCAGGCGGGACTAGAAAAGTAAAAAATTCTTAGAACATTGAAGGTATTATAGATACAAGCTAAATGAATAACAAATTCAAGGTTCACTCCCTCTTTTAACCTCCTACAACTACTTAGAACAATGGTATATTTAATATCTTGGCCTCTCTATCCTTCTATGTAGGGGGTGCCTCCTCCCTCTCTTGTATCTTGTTTTATCAATTACGAATAAAAAAAGTATTTTCCTAAGACCAGTGTTAAAAAGTGCAAAATAGCCAAAAAATTTTGGGTAATCAAGAGCATGGCTGTCACTCCTTTAGCCCTCGGGGTATAGCCCAGGAAACTGTCCTTATTTATCCCATATGAAATAACTTGTCTAATTTACTGAATAGCCCCTTTGAAAATCACTGATTTAAACCCTAAAAAACGAACATTTTTGAACTCAAACACAGAAACGAAATTAAAAACTTTGCAAAATCCAAAAATATTGAAACTGAGCTTTTAGTGATTAACAGGATTCCTTTTTGGGCATCCTAAAACAAATTACTCAACTACATCATCACCCTAGCCGTTTTTTAGGGTATATTTTCTTCAAAGGGGCCCCTTCCATGGTGGCACCAGAAATACAAATATTACGTTTATCCAGGAATTGAACTGCAACAAAAATATTTGACTAAACTGAGCACTGCCTAAGAACTGCGATTTCAAAAATACAATTTTCATGAATAATTTTTAAAATGTCTACCAAAAATACACTAGTTCTTTAGCAATTCATCCTAGTATTCTCTAGATGTAGGCAGAATCCTTCGTTTTAGATCAATCAATGATAATTTTAATGACAATGAAAGACCCAGAATTTTCTTTCAAGCCCATATTTTCAGTTTTCACACCGAACTCTAAAATTTTATATGCTAATAAAGAATTAGTTTCTTTGTTTCACTGTCTTTCCTATAAACTGCAGCGCTACCATTATCCCCGAGTTTTCGGGGTTTCCCCGAATTTACCCAAAGGAAAATTAGGTTCTCCAAAATTGTCACAGAAATTATGGTTAACAAATATCATGTTAACCTTTGTATATTTTTGTTAACCTTTGTATATTTTTGTCAATTTCATGTTAACCTTTGTATATTTACGCCAACTTTTAGAGCAATTTGGAGAAACCAAGTTTCATTTGGAAAAATCCCCTAATATTGGGGAATAGTGTAAGCACTGATAAAATATATAAGATGTGCATTCTTTCATTTTTTCATTTTTTCATTTGTACATATTTTCATTTTTATTGATAAGATTAAGGCTAAAATACGTGGCTGATTTCACTTCATAAATTTTAAAACATTGGGAATGCAATTATTAGAATTCTAGTGTTGAACTTTTATTTATCGTCATGGAAAGGCAGTGTGGTCTCCGAAATTATCTAGTGTAAGCTTACATTCCACTCTGAAGTGGGTAGTACTAGAAACTCCTTGTCCAACTGAATTCCCAGTTGAGGTGCAAGTATAATTCGAATTATCATGAAGGCGGTCCAGTCTACCCCCTGGCCAGTGGGTCATATTCCAATGAAGAATAGAAAGTATAGAATCCAGGTCATTCGATTGTGGATCTGGAGGAAGAAAGCGTGTCTCGATCTAGAAAACAAAACAAAATAAGTTATTTAGTATCAACTATTTTATTACAGTGAGAAAAAAATGCTGCCCTCTACTTCCGTGTTAAGAATTATGCTTTAATTTTATTTGTTGATTTCTTTTATCATGTTTTTGAGAGTCAGTTGCATTAATCTTTAAGCGTAAGTCAGAAACAGAGACCATATAGACCTACCTTTTTTTTATCAGCTGTTGTTCTTATCTATTTTGACCGTTGCAAATTTTGAGCCAATGGGAAAACGGAAGATTTTGCGATTCGTAACATTTTTGAAAGTAAACCCTCTATTTTTCTGTAGAATAGAATTAATATAACACAAGCATTCATTTTCACAAGGATATGGCAAAGGATCCCACATAGCGAAGGCTTAGCAAGTGTATCCCACATAATCTTGAATTCTAGTGGTTCTCTTATGTCTTCACGTGCATTCGTAGAACTATCCCATTTTTAGACATTTCAAAGCTGCCCCTTGCTCCCAAAAAGTTCCTGCTCACATTTTTACCCCTGAACATTTGGTGGGGGTCCATAGACCTATATAGGCTAATCGAATTACACATTTGAAATTTTCTTCTGACGATGTTTCACCGAGGACTAACAAATTGACATAACTGGGTTCGGGCTTTTCGAGCCACTCCGTCATGGATAATTTTACAGTTTGACTCTTTTCCAACGAAAAAGCGACAAAGTAGATTAATTTTTAACTTATATTACAAATATAGCTCCATCTAGTGCTGCTGTCAAATTCCTGAAATCTGACTATTTTTTATTTGGTTCTATTTGTTTATAAAGTTTTTTTTTCATTCATTTTACACTTCCTTTCTAGTTTGCTTAAAGAATTTCTAAGACCGTTGTTAAAGTGAGTGGCAGATCACGTAGGAAAGACAATAAAAACGATAAGGAAAGACAATATGGAAAGACGGGTGGACAAAAGTCAAAATCTCAAGGAGTTTCATGAATTTTTGAATTAAACAGTGTTTTACCGTTTAATTCGGTTTTACGGTTTTAATTACGGTTTTAATTTTACGGTTTAATTACGGTTTAAAACCGTATTTAGGCAGCTGCAGAAGAACATTTTAATGAAGCTATGTTTATTCGAAAAAGGTGAGAATTAGGTTATTTTATCCCTAATTTAAGAAAAAACTGAAACTGTAACGTTGCTTTTTATTACTTTATTACTTTTTTCTATTATTTTGAACCATTTTCAGTTTTACAGTAAGTTCACATGCGCTTACAAAACCATCTTCCAGGCTGTGAAAAAGGTTAATTAGGAATATAACTACTCTTCAGTTTTTTGTTGTTCTTTTTCTAAGCAGAAAAAGAGCCAATATGACAGTTTTCTCATATTGCTTTGTTTTCACGTAAATTGTTTCTAATCGAAGAAAATGTATAAAAATAAGAACATATACTGTGTTAGCGCACAACAGCTTAGAAGATTCATATAGATGGCATTTAAGTAATCCTATGTCTATCAAAGCTTCAAAGTTTACAGTGTTACGCTACGGAAACATTCATTGCGAAAAATGTGACTGTTGAAGTTTCACAAAGTTGTGATATTTCCTATAATGTTTTACAAGGCCGTATCCAGGAGGGGATGGGGTGGGGGGGGGGGGGGGGGTTACCCGGTTTGAACCCCCCCCCCCGAAATTTCTGACCGAGTCAAAAATTAATCTAAAAAATACCTGTAAAGACAAAACCTTACCAGAAAAAAATATGCTCCCCCAAAAATCGGGTAACCCCTCCCCCCCTCCCCAAACAAAATCCTGGATATGGCCCTGGTGTTTCAGTTTTTGGATATCCTATGCTACTGAGCTAAAGCTCATATATTTTGTATATTTGTATATTTCTTTCACTTTTGTCATGCAT
The DNA here is from genome assembly GCF_049724085.1 of Artemia sp. Qi Xiang Cuo. NCBI lineage: Eukaryota > Metazoa > Arthropoda > Branchiopoda > Anostraca > Artemiidae > Artemia > Artemia sp. Qi Xiang Cuo. The sequence continues at coordinate 4,678,932 of NC_142800.1, read as the reverse complement.
GGTAAACAAGCCCTCATTATTCATCCTTGGAATTCTGCGGATGAAGGATGACAGATTGAAGAAGATTGACCTTGCCGTCCAACCGTCTAGGGCTAAACAGAAAGCAGGTCGTCTACAGTCGCGCTGGACGGATGCCTTAAAAAAAAGTGTAAAGGGAGTGTCAACTTCTTGGGAGGTTGTAAAGTGGGAGGGATTAAAAATATTTGGATGGAGGAGGAGAGTGCGTAGCGGTGTTTGCCCAGGGTGGTCTGGTGCTGCGGTGAGTTGCTAGTAGTAGTAGTTTTAATAGTAATTCTAAAAATAATAACAAGAAACTAAATTACTTTGGTTTACAATGATATTTTACACTCACTGCAACAGCACTAAAATCTCTGACGATCAAGAATTATTACTCTTCCTCATATACATTTCCCTCATAAAGTTCCTACTTAAATATGGTGATTTCCATAAGAAAAAAGAGGAAAAATATATAAATTTTCTTGGTAAAGCATCTTATTCCCAGGGTGGCATTCGAATTTGTCTCCATTCCAGAATAAAAATCTTTGAGTGAAATAGCCAATCTACGGAATGTCCGATACTAAGATTGCTTGTCACTAGCACTTTTATGGGAACAGGATATTCCCAGGCCTCCCCACTTTCTAGGCCGCTGATAAACTCTTAAGAATTCAGATATTCTAAAAATGAAACATTTGCAGGAATTAGTGCCACACTGTATTTATACTGTGAATTTTGCGGTTTAGGAAAGTGACTGTCAAGAAAAACTACCGTGATTTAACATCTGTCGGTGCATCTGAGCTAAGTGATTGGATTTATGTTGGATAAATATTAAGGATAAATTAAATAAATGAGCAACTAGGTTTATATTTTTTGGATAAAATGGAACATATTAGCTACTGAAACGAAAATATATTTAAAAAAAGGTTGATTTTGTTTAATAAGACAGTGAAAATAAAACAAAAACTTATTTATACCAAAATAATTATAAGAATCTGAATTTTTCACCTTTACATCCGGTGGCCTTTATCAACAGGAAAAAAACGCACGAATTAGCTGATAAAAAGCATATGAAAAAACAAATGAAACATAGAAATGCTACACAAAACAACAAAAAGAAAAACTAATGGAAACTTACATTTAACAAAATACAAAATAAGAAATTAAATAGATATTAGCTTAAGAAGCTTGAATATTTAGGTGCGTGTTTTACGGTTGCCGCTAGCTAAACATAAAAGATCTAGAAAATTACTCTAATGGATGTTTATTTAAAACTAGTGCCCTACTGGATTTAGACTATGGATGTTCACGATTCAAGACACCCGATATAAATGTCCAGGAGACCCAATATAAATGCCATATAAGTTGATGCAACAATGAGTAAAGTATTAGGCTTGTATTTTCTGGATCATATGCAACATATTAGCTTACGAAAATCGAATATTTAAGTTAGTATTTCACGATTACACCTTGCCCGATTCAATAGGGATTACACTAGTTGATCTTTATGTAAAATTGGTGCCTCTGTGCATTAATACTACTAGCTCTGGAAATTTACAGTCGTGAAATAAATACCCTCTAACGTTTGCCAGGGCAATACTATCTAAACATAGTAAATACACTTCAAGAAATACAGGATTTAAACTAATGAATGAAGAAATTATGAAGATTGATTGAAGAAGAAGAAACATGAATCAATATTAAACGGATAATGTATCTGATAGAGTCATTGATTATGCAAATAAGTTGGCATCACCTGTGGCAAATAAAATTTTAGGTGCACCCACCTATGATCGTTTGGAGCAAACAGTTTTACCCCTTATAAGTTTCTAAGACCTTCTTCAGGTCTTTGAGGCCTGGAGTGTTAGAATAATGATGACAAAATTAAGAAAAATTAAATGAATAATTGAATTTTCTGGATTAGCTCTGACGAGTTATCACAAGAAGCTTGAACATTTTAAAGAGCAGCTCATAATTGCTCTCCACCGAAAAAAAAGCTGTGCTCCATTTTATAAAATGAAATTAAAGAGCAGCTTGAACATTTTAAAGAGCAGCTCATAATTGCTCTCCACCGAAAAAAAGCTGTGCTCCATTTTATAAAATGAAATTAAAGAGCAGCTTGAACATTTTAAAGAGCAGCTCATAATTGCTCTCCACCGAAAAAAAAGCTGTGCTCCATTTTATAAAATGAAATTAAAGAGCAGCTTGAACATTTTAAAGAGCAGCTCATTATTGCTCTCCACCGAAAAAAAAAGCTGTGCTCCATTTTAAAAAATGAAATTACAGACCAGCTTTAAAATTTTAAAGAGCAGCTCATAATTGCTCTCCACCGAAAAAAAAGCTGTGCTCCATTTTATAAAATGAAATTAAAGAGCATCTTGAACATTTTAAAGAGCAGCTCATATTTGCTCTCCACCGAAAAAAAAGCTGTGCTCCATTTTATAAAATGAAATTAAAGAGCAGCTTGAACATTTTAAAGAGCAGCTCATAATTGCTCTCCACCGAAAAAAAATCTGTGCTCCAATTTATAAAATAAAATTAAAGAGCAGCTTTAACATTTTAAAGAGCAGCTCATAATTGCTCTCCACCGAAAAAAAAAGCTGTGCTCCATTTTATAAAATGAAATTAAAGAGCAGCTTGAACATTTTAAAGATCAGCTCATAATTGCTCTCCACCGAAAAAAAAAGCGGTGCTCCATTTTATAAAATAAAATTAAAGAGCAGCTTGAACATTTTAAAGAGCAGCTCATAATTGCTCTCCACCGAAAAAAAAGCTGTGCTCCATTTTATAAAATCAAATTAAAGAGCAGCTTGAACAATTTAAAGAGCAGCTCAAAATTGCTCTCCACCGAAAAAAAAAGCTGTTCTCCATTTTATAAAATAAAATTAAAGAGCAGCTTGAACATTTTAAAGAGCAGCTCATAATTGCTCTCCACCGAAAAAAAAAGCTGTGCTCCATTTTATAAAATGAAATTAAAGAGCAGCTTGAACATTTTAAAGAGCAGATCATAATTGCTCTCCACCGAAAAAAAATCTGTGCTCCATTTTATAAAATGAAATTAATGAGCAGATTGAACATTTTAAAGAGCAGCTCATAATTGCTCTCCACCGAAAAAAGCTGTGCTCCATTTTATAAAATAAAATTAAAGAGCAGCTTGAACATTTTAAAGAGCAGCTCATAATTGCTCTCCACCGAAAAAAAAAGCTGTGCTCCATTTTATAAAATGAAATTAAAGAGCAGCTTGAACATTTTAAAGAGCAGCTCATAATTGCCCTCCACCGAAAAAAAAGCTGTGATCCATTTTATAAAATTAAATTAAAGAGCAGCTTGAACATTTTAAAGAGCAGCTCATAATTGCTCTCCACCGAAAAAAAAGCTGTGCTCCATTTTATAAAATAAAATTAAAGAGCAGCTTGAACATTTTAAAGAGCAGCTCATAATTGCTCTCCACCGAAAAAAAAAGATGTGCTCCATTTAAAAAAATTAAATTAAAGAGCAGCTTGAACATTTTAAAGAGCAGCTCATAATTGCTCTCCACCGAAAAAAAAGCTGTGCTCCATTTTATAAAATTAAATTAAAGAGCATCTTGAACATTTTAAAGATCAGCTCATAAGTGCTCTCCACCGAAAAAAAAAGCTGTGCTCCATATTATAAAATTAAATTAAAGAGCAGCTTGAACATTTTAAAGAGCAGCTCATAATTGCTCTCCACCGAAAAAAAAGCTGTGCTCCATTTTATAAAATGAAATTAAAGAGCAGCTTGAACATTTTAAAGAGCAGCTCATAATTGCTCTCCACCGAAAAAAAAGCTGTGCTCCATTTTATAAAATAAAATTAAAGACCAGCTTGAACATTTTAAAGATCAGATCATAATTGCTCTCCACCGAAAAAAAAAGATGTGCTCAATTATATAAAATGAAATTAACGAGCAGCTTGAACATTTTAAAGAGCAGCTCATATTTGCTCTCCCCCGAAAAAAAAGCTGAGCTCCATTTTATAAAATGAAATTAAAGAGCAGCTTGAACATTTTAAAGAGCAGCTCATAATTGCTCTCCACCGAAAAAAAAAGCTGTGCTCCAATTAATAAAATGAAATTACAGAGCATCTTGAACATTTTAAAGAGCAGATCATAATTGCTCTCCACCTAAAAAAAAGCTGTGCTCCATTTTATAAAATAAAATTAAAGAGCAGCTTGAACATTTTAAAGATCAGCTCATAATTGCTCTCCACCGAAAAAAAGCTGTGCTCCATTTTATAAAATGAAATTAAAGAGCAGCTTGAACATTTTAAAGAGCAGCTCATAATTGCTCTCCACCGAAAAAAAAAGCTGTGCTCCATTTTATAAAATGAAATTAAAGAGCAGCTTGAACATTTTAAAGAGCAGCTCATAATTGCTCTCCACCGAAAAAAAAGCTGTGCTCCATTTTATAAAAATGAAATTAAAGAGCAGCTTGAACATTTTAAAGAGCAGCTCATAATTGCTCTCCACCGAAAAAAAAGCTGTGCTCCATTTTATAAAATAAAATTAAAGAGCAGCTTGAACATTTTAAAGAGCAGCTCATAATTGCTCTCCACCGAAAAAAAAAGCTGTGCTCCATTTTATAAAATATCCAGAGGAGCTTTATTTCCTGGATACGTTTGTAGAATGTATTTGCTTCACAGGAAGTAAGGAGATGGGGCCGTAATTACGACAAAAAAAATGTTTGAATAGAGATAGCTATATACAGTCTGACGTGGTGTTACAGTTTCAGTAGCAGGAGTAATTATTATAGCAGGAGTAGCAGCGTTATCAGTAGCAGGAGTAATTATTATAGCAGGAGTATCAGCGTTATCAGTAGCAGGAGTAATCATTCAGTTTCACTCCGTTTCTAAAAAAAAAGGTGGTTTTACATTCAAATTTTCATTGACAAAAGATTGAAAATAGAAAATAAAACCTACAAATAGTCCACACTGTTTGGGTGGCCACACCAAACAGAGGTTTTAAAGCCTACAAAAGTTGAGTTATCAGCCTCTTAAGCTGTCAGCGCAATTTTATCAAATTTTATTTTATAGGAGGCTTTAGTTTAATCAAAGTTTCATTGGTTTTTGGCTGAATTTTTGACAGTTTTCACATTTTTCTCATATTGTCCACCATTTTTTTATAGAAAAAAAAATGTACATTTTGCTTGCCAGTTTTTTAAAAGCAAGACGTATTGAGTGTAAATTGAAAAAGGTGAATTTTAAAACCAGTCTAAGCCAACTAATCAAAGTCTGATCTCGAATCCTATTCACAGCAAGATTCCATTAAGATTTAATAGTATTAATAGTATCAGTAATATAAAGTAAAAATTCTTGGTCTTTTGACTTTCCTTGGAAAAGTGCTGAAACTGTACATTGTCTACTACATATTAAATTGAACACACATTATTCAGTTACACAATGTTATTTTGGCGCATTATTTAAAATTTAAATTTAAAACCTAATTAATTTTTATTTAATTTAAATAAAATTAAGTTATAAATATAATTAAATAATATTAGACATGATTTTACTCGGTATCGGTACGTGTAAAATATTATCGGATGTATAATTGAATATTATTAAACATAATTTTAATTTAATATTGCCATGTATAAAGCATTATTAGATATATAGTTGAATATTATCGAATTAATTGAATATAATGCATACTAATTTAGTTTATATTTTATAGTCTAATTTACAATTTAAATCCTATAAAAAAAACATTGCACTATAGTTTATTTTTATTAACCTGCAAGACTATGGAAATATTAGATACATTCTAATTGAAAATATTAGAAAATATATTGAAAATATAATTGAAAATTATATTGAATTATATTGAAAATATAATTGGATTATATTGAATTATAGTGGATTATATTGAATTATATTGAAAATATATTATATTTTCAATTATATTGAAAATATAATTGGAAATATTAGATACATTAGATAAAATATTAGATACATTCCTTTGTCCGAGTGGGAACATTGGGAGTGGGAACATTATTTCATCATTAAACAGCGGCAACTTCATTACTGTCAAAAAGGCAAATGGGACTTGACGATCTCATTACATGGAATGGTCTCTGAATAGTACTTTAGAAATAATACCCTTGTAAACATGAAGTCCGTGCGACCTCCTCTTTCAAACAGTTCGTGGTAACGAACTGTAAGTAAGGAGCGACCCGGCTCAATGGTAACCGAAACTCTAGAAAACGGAATTTTGATACCAATAGATACATCAAAAGAATCAGATTTTAATGCTGATTTCAAATATATAAGTTTCAGTCCCTCCTCTTTATATAAAAGCGTCAAATGCATTGGAACTAGGCTTAGGTCACTTGTTCGTCTGTGAGTTCAAACCAATTCAGTCCCCCCTTTTGCATAAAAGTCCAGTCAACGCTGTCAGTTTTGAGTCAACCCAGAAATCTCGGTCATCCCTAAAGTTTTATGGCTATCTTTCTTAGTTCTGTCCCAAGATTGATGGATGGATGATAGACCGTCTATCAACAAGAGAAAATGATATCATTTTAAGACATACCTGAAAAGGGCTTATGCCAGCTGTGCTTCTCCCTCAGACTATCTGTCTTGGCTATTTCTAAAATTAGCTATGGATTGATGGCAACTTGATTTTAATTCAACAATCAACCGAAATGATTTTTGATTGGAGGGACTGGAAATGAAGTTTGATTGGAAAGGAAGTTTTTTTTATAAGTTTTACTTTATTATAAATATAACAAAACTAGTGCTTAATAACTAATTGCTAAGGGGTATCAAGGCAATTTCACACAATAATTTGATGATATTTACCTGGTAGAAGGGTGAATCATCTTCTATTGGTACGCCATCTTTAAACCATAGTATTTCGCACATTGGAGCGCATTCCACTCGACAAGATACAGAAGTTTCGGACGAATTCAACAATGCACCTTGGTAAGGTGGTAGGCGGTCTATAAACGCTGGAGGGGCTAAAACAAATAAAAACAATATAAAATACACTCACAATTGAAAAAACTAGGATTCTGTCACTCCTCTCACACCCATGCCGTAAATCCATTAGCCTTAAATTGACTCAAAAACCGTTTGTTATTTTAAACTTCTATATATTTAATTCAACATTTTGCCATATTTTATTATATTTTTTATTATGTCCTCCCTCCCTCCCTCTCTAATCCTGGCATCCCTCTTCGTAGATTTTATTAGTTTTGAAACGACTTTAAAATGGTTCTATCCAAACTAATAGAGCATTTTAATTATCTATATACATAATTTCTTGCTTTTCCATAATTTCCTGATATTTTTTCCAGGTTATTTCATTATGTCTGGTTCAAAATTGTGTCACACCTCACAAATCCACGTCACGGATCCATTTGTTTCAAAATAATTCACAAAAACGATTTTATCCTGTTTCCCAGAGCGTTTTAATTTTTACATATTTAATTTCTGGTTTTCCATATTTTATTGATGTTCTTTCATTATGTCTCGTTCAAAAGGAAAAAATCAGGACCCTGTCACAAAGCCTGTTTTCCTGCTCCAAGAGACCTTACACGAGGCGAGGGGAAAAACTACGAAAATGTGCTCAAAAACTAAAAATGAAGGAATTCAAAGGTAAAAGAAAGCAGCTCTGGGAGTCCAACATCGAACAAAATTCTGAAAAGAACTCTAATTTTATCCATCATAAATGAATGAAATTTCAAGAGAAGTTTCATTTTAGAAAGTCTTTCATTCCAATAGAAGGAAAAGAAAGTTTTCAAAAATTATAAAAATTCAAATTTTACTAGCAGAAAAGCAGGCCTACTGCGACTGAACAGATTAAGTGAGTAGGCCTAAGTGGGTGCAAATCATGGAGTATGTTTATTGCACCATTTTGGGTAGGCTAGCTAGAGTAACAGATTAAACTAGTTATGCCTAAATCTAGTAAATCTTCCCTGACATTCTAGAATTTGTAAAGTAATTACTTTGGTCTTTGAATTAAATTGAGTTGAAATAGAATAGGGGGAAATCAAAAGTTTGTTAGGAGAAAACGAAGCTTAAATAAGGTACTATAACAGGCATGAAATTTACATTTATATTCTGTTGCAATTCTCTTTGAACATTCTTTGAATATCTATAGGCCTATTCTTTGCCCTGTAGCTTTAATTTGATATTTTTTTAAAGTAAAATTAGACGTTGAGAATTTCAAAATTCCGAAAACAAAAGCATAACAAATAACACGCAAAACCTGACTGAAAAACATGACAACAACATGACAAGTAAACAAATAACAAGCATGACAAATCGTAGCAACAAATATAGCAAATGACAAGCTTTTTTTTATTTTAAAACTTTGGGTTTAAGAGCTCAACTAGCAGAAAGCAATTTAGTAATATATATTTATAAAACAATTTGCCAAACTAATATTTGTTTTGGAGCTACTGACCAGAAATTATTAGTAGAACAAACATAAATTTATAAGTCTTCCTTTCTATATTTCCAATGTCATTTCTTTCTTAAAACTATTTCAACAGTTCATAAGATAGGAGCATCATACGAAGAACCTAATATAAATATGTTAAATATACTATTAATTCGATCAGTTTTGGCCAATCCTGTAATTAAAGTTAATTGTTTGAAATTTTCAAGCGATGTTTACTTTTTTCCAATTTGTTTTTTTATGCCTAAATTTGCTGATTTTAGGGTTAAAATCTAGACTATGCGATAGTTGCGATTTTTTATATCCTTTCCTTAGAATATTTTAGGAATTAATATTTAGATCAACAAGGCACAAGGTATTAAAAAGCTTTAGGTATGTTTTAACCTCTTTTGACCTTTTTAACCTATTATTTATCTTTTCTGCAAATTTGACTATGGATATGCCGGAAAGAACTAGTGAAATTATTGTGAAAGAAATTGAACTAGCAGATATTATCGTCACAGAAGTAAACCAATTTATTCCACTGTATGCTGCTTTCTGTCTTTCTTTCTTTCTTTCTGCTTTCTCCTTTTTTCTTTTTTTTTGTCATTTCTTTGCACAATATTTTCAGAAAAAAATTTTTTTTTACTGAATTATATATTACTATTTTACAGTAATTTTTATAATTATTTACATCACTGAACGTTATTTCTTTTCATAAAAGTTTTCTTTTCGTTCCTTTCGAAAGTTTGTTTTCGCTAGTTTTATTGTCTCCGTGATTCCCCCCGTAGTTTTAGAGAATTATGTGTAATCTTTCCATAATGTTGGAAGGATTAAAACAAAAATGGTTTTCCTCTAAGGAAAATCCTTACTAAACCTTAAAAATAGAAAGTATCGAGTTAAGTGCTGGCCTAAACATAATGCATAATTAGAAGGGGAAATCCTTAATTGTGTGTTTTGATTAATGTAAAATTTATGCTTTTTTTAGAGAGCACTTTTTTAGTTAGAGAAAATTTTTCAGGAGATAATTTAAAGAGTTAATCTTTTATTTTAAAGAGAATTAATAATTAAAAGTTAATAATCAAAAATTAATAATTGAATAAATAATTAAAAATTAATAATTTAAAGATAGCAAAACCAGCATTGTATAGGAAAAATATTTAAAATTCTAACGAAAAAATCATATATATTAGCAATTTGTAACGCAAACCTAGTTTAAAGTATAACTTTTCCCTTAAAAACGTATTCTTGTTGATATTTCAGGCTTAGCTTCGTTATTAAGAATTGGAAAAGTAATGTGTTATTTTGAATCATGAATATTCAAAATAATAATCAGGTAAAAAAATTGGCTGAGGTTAATTGAAGAATTTTCCATTAAATTAAGTCAGGAAAGACATCATTTTAAGTGGATGAATAATACAAGGAGATAAAGAAATGTTTTTCCTTCAATTTTTTTTTCTAAAAAACTAGGAATTTAAGATACTCACCATAATATAGCAGAGCTCATATTAACTAATAATAATTGAAATATTACATCAAGGCCGTACCCAGGATTTTTTTTCGGAGATATTTTACTAAAAAAAATTAGGGGGGGGAGGGGGTACACAAAAAAAACTCAAAAACGCATACAAAATTTGTTTATGTCCATTTTTGTTACTTTTTTACGAGTCAGACAAACACTTCGGGGGGGGGGGGTCAAACTCCCTAGCCCGCCCCCCCCCTGCATAAGACCTTGTATTACATAGAAAATAAAAGAATATTCGATCCTGAGATATTTGATAAATTTTGCACCTGATTGACCAGATTTATTAACCAAAAAGGCAGACCTGATTAAAACAACTATTAGGAAAATATTTATTTAAGATAATGAGAATACACCGATTAAAACAAAATCCAGTATTTGTACATACTAAAATAATTAAACAGCGCAAATAATATGCCAAAATAAAATATTAAAACATCACTATAGAGAAGAAACAGAAAAAGGGAAGATAAAAAAGATAGAGAAAAATTACAAAGAAAAACAAAAACAAAACGATAATTTTCAACTATACTGAAACAAAAATAAAGAGAAACCTTATATAAAAAGAGAAACATAAAGTAAATCAGAAACATTTTGAAATATTCAGCAAAAGGGCAAAGAAGAGGGATAGAATAGAAGTGTTACAGGGGAAAGAAACAAAAAGAAAATCCCATTTTTGTCAGACAAAATCTTCTGAATCACCACGTGTCAAATTGATGAACCGGAACTATCTCTAAAGCAGGTTTTAAGCAAGACAATGGGCTCTTATGCTATTTTTTAAGCTGAACAAAACTTAGGGTAAATTTCTGGCTGAATGATGGTTAATATTCCAATTTAGTATACACTACTATAAGAAGTGTACCACGTGCCAAAATGTCTAGCACTAGAAGAAGTAAAATCTTCCACTGGGAGTGGGGCGAGTCTTCACAACACTCAAGATGGCCTGTTAAAATTTATAATGCTATATATACAAATACTTCAAGCCCAAAAGGAAGGGATTTTTTTTGGGGGGGGGGGGAGGGGGCTAAGGGGGTGAACAAGAGTGACCTGCTATTCTACTCGTAATGAAACAGAAAAAATTACGTTATTTATTCATAACTAAGAAAATATGTGTTTAAACAAAAGAGAAAAATTTTGGGCTGAAAAAGTAAAGAAAAAAACTAGTAAGGTAAAAGTAAAGTAAAAATAAGCTAGGTAAACATTTTGACACAGAGCAATACATACTAGTTGCGATAAGTCAGACTACGGGTGGTTAAAATTAATATATAAATGCAAATACATTTTGTACATGCCCCTAAATCTAAATAGATCATTTTCATATCTAAGAAAATCATTGAAAATATAAATAAAAAGAAAGAATTGAAAAGGGAAAATCAAAAGGAGTAAGAGGAAAAATTATACACGAACCCTGGAACATAAGAAAATGAAACTAAAAAATAGAACTAAAAGGCCATTTCAAATTAAACTAAAACATAAATAAAAAAACAGGGAAATAGATTAAGAAAAGAGGAATGACGAAAAGAGAGATAAAGAAAAAAGGAAAAATATATGCTAAAAGATAAAATAAAACTAGATAATTTCGGAGACCACAATGCCTTTCCATGACGATAAAATGAAAGTTCTAAATAGGGATAAAAACCTTTTTAATAGACAGTGTATAATAAATTTCACAAAAAATACCAGATATTTCGGTCACATATACAGTAGTAAAACTCTTGTTGAGTTTTACTACTGATGACGGTCACTGTATATGTGACCGAAATATCTGGTATTCTTTGTGAATTTTATTATACATTGTCTATTAAAAAGGATTTTATCCCTATTTTGAACTTTTATTTTATCGTAAAACAAAACTAATAAGTACATTTTCAATTTTTCTAAAACACAAGAATACAGAAAGAAAGGGAAAGAAGAAGGCCTCAATTACGTAAGAAACAAGAAGAAATATTTGCACTGAATGATAAAATATAACCAAGAGAGAAAACTTAAAGTAGCATTTTCAATCAGAATATGTTATAAATCTAAAAAAAAATTACGAAGGAGACAGACAAAAAAGATAAAAGGAAATAAAATTTATATTTAAAAGATAAAAGAAAGTCGCAAAATCAAACAAGAAAGAGCATTTTCAATTTCAATAAAACGTGAATCATGAGAAAGAAATGAGAAGAAGATATACACAATAAAAGAGAAGAGCAAGAGGGACAAAGTTTTGCCAGTAGGATAAATAAAACTAAAAGCAGAATTTTAAATAATACTAAAGTATAAAATGTAGAAGGAGAGGAAAACGACAAACAGAGAAAAAAGAAATGAGAAGAAGATATACACAATAAAAGAGAAGAGCAAGAGGGGCAAAGTTTATACCAGTAGGATAAATAAAACTAAAAGCAGAATTTTAAATAATACTAAAGTATAAAATGTAGAAGGAGAGCAAAACGACAAACAGAGAAAATAGAAATGAGAAGAAGATATACACAATAAAAGAGAAGAGCAAGAGGGGCAAAGTTTATACCAGTAGGATAAATAACACTAAAAGCAGAATTTTAAATAATACTAAAGTATAAAATATAGAAGGAGAGGAAATTGACAAACCGGGAAAAAAAAGAAGTTAAGATTATGCTTCGCGTAAGACTCTTTAACAAGCTCTTAGAAAATCCAAACTTGTCAATTAACAGTAAATTAAGAAGATGTCAACTCCAAATAGAATCTAGAAATTGTTTTAATTACAAGAGATCTTGCACTCAGGGGCGGGGACAAATTTAGCCCCTGTCAGCCTTCCCTGATTAGTCTTTTATCCAAACTTGCGTTGCGTGTTAACCCAAAGTTACAGGATTATAGGGAAACTTAATATTACTTAAGTGTCTTTATAATCATTCTAAATGGCCAGCGATCATAATAAAGCCATAGAAAATAAAACATTGTGGCGGTGATTATTTGAAATGGTGACACACCCAACAATCTCATCTGTAAGTTTTGTGAAAAAAAATGAAACTTTAGTATGAAACTGATTACATGCCATATTTGACAAATTGACTGATTTATTTAATTCAACTTATTCTCCTCATTGACATTAGGCAGATGTTTCGAAACAAAAAAAAAAAATTATAAAAATAAAAAAATAAAAAGAAAAAATATTTAGACACTTTCACAAAAAAAATATTAGAAAAAAATAAGAAACCTGATTGCAAGAACTACAATTTGAAAGTATCTCACACACAGGACCTTAAGTATATAAAATAAAAACTTAAATATAACCTAAAACTAACTGTTTACAAAATGGAATGTAGGGACTGCAATTACTTACCAAGTACGTCTATTTCAATGACATCAGGCTCTCCAGGCCCAGCTAAATTTACAGCGTAGCAGCTAATGTTCGCTTCATTTTTTAGGGTAACAGGAGAAATAGTCCAATTGGCAGATGAAATATCGTGAATGAGGTGGCCATTCTGTAGCCATTGATATTGTAGCGCGGGTGGGCGTCCAAGATCTTCCACAATGCAAGTTAAGGTCAGGTCACTATCTTTCACGACAACGGGAGGAAATGAGAGCAACGTCGGTTTACCAGGAGAGTCTAAGATAAAACATTTTATTACAAATAATTATAATAATATTTTATTATAATTTTTTGCTACTGCCTTTAGAACTGTAGGCTTTGTACAGCCTTTTATGGAGCTTCATAAATAAATAAGAATCAATCATTATAACTAAACCTATCAGTACAGAAGGGATAAGAATTCATATAATCTCGTTTTTTATAACGACAAGATGTCGTGACAAGCTTTGTAGAGCTTACTGCATTTGAAATTAACAAACGAAAAGTACAAAAACAAATCTTAGCCTACTAATAAACAAGCTGATCAAAAAGTTATATCATATTTTTTCTACAGTCTTTTTTTTTTAAATACCATATTTCAAGGTTTTAGGCTCCAAAAGAGTGGCCGAGGTACCAATATCCTTTACCTGGTTAAGGTCCATATACAGGATTTTTTTCAGGGGGGTAGGGATGCAAAAATATATTTAAAAAACCATCAAATTGTCTTATATTCATTTTTGTTACGTCTTTACAAGTCAGACAAACATTCCGGGCGGGGGATGTTCCAACCCCCTAACCGACCTTCTTCTTCTCGTCGCGTAAACTCCTAAGAATGTACTTGTTATATATACTAAAAAAAATTTTAATTATGCGCATTTGCCTGGCAATAGCAATTCCTGAGCTGCAACGTCTAAGCGTAGATTTACTTATTGCTCCACATTATTTCCATTATATGCACTCAATCTCTGATACTACTTATACTACTTATACTCTGATACTCTTTATACTACTATTACTAACAACTTTTTGCAGCACCAAGGTGTAGAAGGACAACACAGCTACGCACACTCCTCTCCACCCAATCATTTCGAAGTTTCACTCTCAGTAACTTTCCACGAAAGTCCAATACCTTTTAAATTCTTCCTAATGGCCCCCATTCCCATTCCCCTTCCAATCTCTTAGATGCCTCTAATTGGATGGCGAAAAGAAAACTCTTTGGCAATCTGCCATCCCTCATACCTGAAACATCTTAATCTTTCTTAAACTATCTTTGATTAGGTATAATTAAACTGTTTTTCCAGCATTCTAAAGTTTCAAAAATGCTTCCAACCACCCTACCCCTTTTCCCAGTTGACTTATTGTTTAACATAACTTTTATTATTTATATTTAATCACTGATACGAGTTTTAAACATTTATATAGCACCATCCATTTATACAAGTTGTGGAAAACTGTTAATAATGGTTATCTTAGGTTAGTTTTTAATTTATACAGAACATTTTATTTGTAAGTTTTCAAATCAAGTCTTTAATTCAATCAACGACACAAATTTTCAAAAATGTAATGGACTTTTGTTTAAAATCCTGAGCCTTATTGCTGATTTTTCTCAATTTGCTAGTTTTTGGATTGCTTCGTTGAATGAGTATGATACTTCTAAAAAATCGCCGTAACGTAACTTTCCTAATTACTACAATTGATTCTAATACAACCATAAAAAACAAGAGTTAATCACGATTAAGTAAGATTTGTTTTTTAGGGTTTACTAAATAATTTTCCTATATCATATTCTAGTTATTCTCAGTCTTTACTAAATATATACATAAGGAAGAAACACAAGATTAAAAGGATTTTATCTTTAAGGACATTCTTGGTCAACAACATGTCCGGAAGCAATTTTGAAGTGGTTCTTAACTCTTCTGCAAGCACGGGGAGGAAGTACGATTTTTTTTTAATCTATGGAAACTTCAAAGACTTCTTTTTTTTGTCTTAAAAGAGTCGTTTTGGTGGATTGGTCTCAAGGCACGTTTGCTACGAGGACGTTCTTGTTGAAAAAATTATAAGAGAAAATCCACCGGTGAAATATCCCTTTCCTTATCTACCATAGTCAAGATCTAATTTGAATACCAAAGAATAATGAGTTTTACACTGTGCGTCTACTCACTTTTCAAACAAGGAAATATTCAGAATTATAATAAATAAATTTGACTTTTCGAACCCGAAAAAAATTTATTCACCTTTGAACAGCCCCCTTGCGCATTCAAGCTCAACTCTCTCTCTCTCTCTCTCTCTCTCTCTCTCTCTCTCTCTATATATATATATATATATATATATATATATATATATATATATATATATATATATATATATATATATATATATATATATATATATATATATATATATTCTTATATTTCATCTATCATCATCTATATATATATATATATATATATATATATATATATATATATATATATATATATATATATATATATATATATATATATATATATATATATATATATATATATATATATATATATATATATATATATATATATATATATATATATATATATATATATATATATATATATATATATATATATATATATATATATATATATATATATATATATATATATATATGTCTCTTATTCCTGATTACAGGGGTGGATCTAGAGAAAAATTCTTGGGAGGCGGCTAATGTGACAAGGGCGCTAATAAGCAAAATCCTGAGGTGGCAGGGCAATGTGATAAAGGTGCTATTAATTGACCAAATTGAGAAATGTATTCTAAAAAAGAGTGAAAAGGAAAAAACAGGAAAAGAGGGCACCGGAAAAAATATTGGGGGGCCGGAGTCCCCCGGATCCCCTGGATCCGCCAGTGCTTGAATAAAACTTACAATGTATGACCAATTCCTCTTCTTCTGACCTAGGTCCCCAACCAGCAGAAGTCATTCCTTCACAGGAATAATTTCCTTGGAAAGACCTTCCCACATTCTCCAGAAGCAATTTACTTGGATCAATGTCGCAAAAATCTTCATCAACATACACGTAGCTAGTGTCATTGAGCTGTAAAATAAGTAACTATAATAAAAAGTAGTATATAGTTATACATCCGTTACAAAATGATTGATATGATTAAACGACAAATACATAACAGTACGTAATAAAGCATAATAATACAATAATAACTTAAGCCCTAGGATTTTTCTATGTAACAACTTACCTATTTCATTCATAGGAGTGTTTAAGACTTGTCGTGTCATTCAGTCATATAAATTAACATAACCGAAAAAAAACTGGCGAAATGAATAATCTTAAGTCATTAAATGTTAAAAAGATCAAGCAGTTCGTGGTAACGAACTGTAGGTAAGGAGCGACCCGGCTCAATAGTAACCTTGACTCTAAAAAACAGAATTTTGAAATTAATAGATACATCAAAAGAATCAGCGCATCAGAGAACCCTACTGTAGCGGTTTCAAGCTCCTATATGCAAAAATGTGGAATTTTGTATTTTTTGCCAGAAGAAAGATCACGGATGATTGTTATATATTTTTTTTTTTTTTTTTTTCAGGTGTAATCCCAAATAAAATTAAACAACTTTCGAGGAAGCCATTTAACCAAATAAAAGTAAAATTAATATGCAAATTTTGTTTTAATTAATCATTTACGGTGAGCCAAAATCAAAACCTGCATTATTTTAAAAACGTTCATAAATTAAATTAAAAAACTATTTATTTTAACTGATAGTAAGAAGCGACATTAAAACTTAAAAGGAATATAATTTGTTCGGTATATAAAAGGGGCTGTCCCCTCCTCAACGCCTCTCTCTTTACACCAAAGTTAGACTCTGTCTCACAACTCTATTTTTAAAACAATAAAACACTTTAGCGTAAAGAGCGAGGCGTTTAGGAGGGGACAGCCCCTTTCATATACGGAATAATTTTTCCTCGTTTTAAGTTTTAACATCGCTCCTTACTTTCAGTTAAAAAAACTTTTTTTTTTTTTAATTATCAATAAAACTTGAGATTTTAACAATTCACTAATTAAGCTCTAGGACGTATTGTAAAAGCTTATTTTCTGTAATTTTTAGTTAAATTTTCAGGTTAATGCTAGAAGATACTTATTTATAGTATATAAAATAAAGCTGAGCGAAATAAGCTGTTAAGTTGAGGGATATTTTAAATCTTTTTTTAGTATCTCATACTTCAGTATACTTTGTAAATTGAGTTGCTGTTCTTCAGCGTTACACCTTTTGTTTGAGACATCACGGACAAAGTATAAGAAAAAATCAATTAAAGAAAAAATCTGGCATACGGGAAAATGCAGGAGATGATCGAGTACAAGATATTCTAAAATTATTTGCAGTGTTTAACAATAACTAATTAAATCATAACTTACTACACCCCCTGGTTGCTGGAAAACTCTTGTCTCTCTCCTCAATTCAACAAGTTCATATCTGTCTTCATAAAAGGACATTCTACAATTCAACAAATGCTTGAGTTCAAGACATACAGTGTTAATTAAGGATTTTTGTGCATTTTAGTGTGCATTTTATGTGCATTTACATTACTTCTTGTTCTTAAATTCTTCTATGTGTTTAAAAATGTTCAATAGAGTATGGAAAAGAAATTATTAGCTATCAACAATGGTAAATAACCGATTAAAACTAACCCCGGGCCGGGTTTTTATTTTCACCATAATCCTTGTTCATGGGAATTTCAACTGGCGTTTTTTTACCTTTGTGCTCCCCCCCCCCCTGTTCTTTAAAAAAAAGGATGGGCTCTAGTCGTTGATAAAAAACCAGTCAGGAAAAGCGAGTTAGCTCAATTATTTTACTAGCGTTATCTGTGGTATACAAACTTCATATTTAAGTCTGTAGTTATTAATTAACCATCCAGGATCAGTGTGATAAACTAGGTAAGTGTCCTTTGAAAAAATGGCGTGTCAACTGAACTTGCCAAGCCCAAAATAAACAAACGTATCTTGTCCCCCCTTCCAAAAGATTTGCCCCCCCCCCCCGTGCTTCCAAAAGATTTTAAGCCAAATTTCTACAAAATTCTCATTTATTAACAAAATTATTATCAATTTATTAATTAATTAATAGTTTATTTTTGATAATTTTTTTGTTATTATTAATTATTTAATTTACTTACTATTATTCAATTATTTTCTAATTTATTTTTATTCTAATAATTAATCAGCAACTTATTAATTATTTTCATTAATTAACTGCGCCCTCTATTTTATTTGAATAAAATAAAAACATAAAAAAAAGTTCAAAATGATTATAACCTTCAGATTATTGAATTTAAGTTATTCACGCCTACAGTTCTACGCCCGGGGTAAATTCTCCCTCTCCCCCCTAAATCCTCCACTGCTTTGGTTTAAAAAATAGAGTTGTGAGAAGGAGTCAAACTTTAGCGTAAAGAGCGAGGCGTTGAGGAGGGGACAGCCTCTTTTATATACGGAATAATTTCTGTTCGTTTTAAGCTTTAATGTCGCTCCTTACTTTCAGTTAAAAAAAGCATGTTTTTTTTTATTTAGTTTCTGAACCTTTTTCAATTAATGCAGGTTTTGATTTTGGCTCACCGTACATGAATAATTAAAAAGAAATTTGTATATTAGTTTACTTTTTTGGCCCAATGCCTTTCTCGAATTTTTTATCGGATGATTTTGAGAAAAAAGGAGCGGAGGAGGGGGCCTAGTTGCCCTCCAGTTTTTCTGGTTACTTAAAAAGGGCGCTAGAACTTTTACTTTTATTTACGAACGTTTTTATTAGTAAAAATTATACGTAAACTACGAATTAACTTACCTAACAAACTTAAATATTCATATATTTTATTATGTGTATTAGGGAGCAAACCCCCTAGTCAATACCTCACTCTTTGCGCTAAAGTTCGAACTTTGTTCCAATTCTTCAAGAATGACCTCTTAGTCATAAAGGCTGTTTAATTAGAATATATAGCTCTTATGAAAGTACTAAAAAAAAGCGTACAGAGTGAAGTATTGACTAGGGGGCGAACCCTCTCATATACGTAATAATTTCTGTTCGTTTTAAGTTTTTTTGTTGCTCCTTACTTTCAGTTGGAAAAACTTTTTTTTTTGATCGTTTTTTAAATAATGCTGGCGCTTCCTTCATAGCAATGTTCCTTCCCCCATGAAAACTTTCTCCATGGAAATATCCTCGCACGTAACCCCGATCTCCCCCTCCCCCCATCCACTACAAAGTATCAATATGGAAAAAAACGTTTGTATACTTCCCAATAACCAATACTATATGCAAACATTGAGCAAAGTTCATAACTTGCAGCCCTTCCCCCGGGGACTTGGAGGATTAAAGCGTTTTGAAAGACTTAGTTCTTATATTTTTTTTACCATGCTTAACAAAATGGGTATTTCAACATTTTGATTTAGGGACTTTCGGAAAAAAGAGCGTGGGAGGGGGCCTAGTTGCCCTCCATTTTTGGTCACTTAAAAAGTAGCACTATTAATTTCCGCTCGAATGAGCCCTCCAACGGTATCCTAGGACCACTGGGTCGATACTTTCACCCCTAAAAATAAATAAATAAATAAACACGTATCCGTGATCTTTCTGCTGGCAAAAAATACAATATTCCACATTTTTGCAGATAGGAGCTTGGAACCTGTACAGTAGGGTTCTCTGATTAACTGAATCTGATGATGTGATTTTCATTGACTTTTTAGGTTTATGACTTAGGTTCTATGACTTTTAGGTTTAGGTTTAGGTTCTATGACTTTTAGGTTTCCCTATTTTCGAAAATGAGGCAAATTTTCTCAGGTACATAACTTTTGATAGGTATGACTAAACTTGATGAAACTTGTAAATTTGAAATCAACATAAAGAATCCGATTCTTTTGATGTGTCTATCGGTATCAAAATTCCGTTTTTAGAGTTCCGGTTACTATTGAGCCGAGTCGCTCCTTACTTACAGTTCGTTACCACGAACTGTTTGAAAAGTATATGAGAATTCAAGAGTACATGTTTCAAGCCCTTATCTGCTAAAACGCAAAATTTTGCGTTTGTCCTGAGAAACATGGACAAGGATGCGTGTTTATTTATTGTATTTTTTTTTCCAATAGTCAATATTCAAGCAATTGGTCATGAACTATTGGGTTGTGGGGAGATAAGCAATAAAACAACCCCCTTTAATATAATCCCTATTTAATATAACCTTGTATGTGAAATTAAAAATTAGCATGGATTAAATCGCAAATTATTTTTTTCCAAATGAAGATGAAAAAGCAACGTAAAAAAAAACAAACAGATAATTTAAAATTTATGGGATAAGCTGCCACCCCTCTCAACCCTTCTTTCTAGTTACAATAAATTTAGACAAATGAATCCAAAGTTTTTAAAAGTGGATTATCTAAAACAAGAGAAAAGTGATAGAAAATTTCTCCTTTTTTCCTAATGCTTCAAGGATGACAAGATTATGTTTGGTATGTTCGCTTTTAAACATTAAGATTTTCGTTCAAACGTCACTAAAGGCAAGGAAAACACTTTTATGCAAGACGAATACGTTGGTGAATAAAACAATTGGAATTACTAACTGGATATATTGGCTGTATTATAAAATGTTTTCAGGAAAACACTCGTCAAAATTTGGTATAAAGAGCTGCAAGTTGAGGAGGCAACCCTTTACATACAGGCAAGCTAATGTTCGCTTTACGTTACTCTTTCTTCCAAGATAAAAAAAAAATATATTAAGAATTTTCTTTCTTCACTTCTTCTAACTTTAAATGATGTCAAAGGGAAAAAATAAAGACTAAAAATGACTAAATATGACTAATATGACTAAATATGACTAAATATGACATGACTAAAAATGCAACAAAGAATTTTTGCCAAGGTGAATTTACAAAAAGATTTGAAAAAAAGCGAATCGGAAGGACCGTTTATGTCTGGTTTGGTGGATGGACTAAAAGGAAACAGAAAGTCAAAAAACAACTTTCTGAAAATTAACGGAGTAAACTTTCCTACAATTACTTTAAAGACTAAAATCTGTCTAACAGGAAAACAGGAAATTCAGGAAGAAAGCAGTTGAGAAAAAACTTTTATACTTTTTCGAATAGGAAACTTAAAATATATGTTGTAACAACTAACATCAAGAAACTAGCTTGGATTTTAAATTGAATTTCATTCACTCTCGAGTTCCCCCTCCCCAAAATGAAAAAAAGAGAAAAAAATTGTTTGATTCTTTTTTGTTGGAAGGAAACAGGGGTTTTTGGGCATGTTGATAGGTAAAATGAGTTGTTGTTAGGAAGGGTTATTGCATCCAGGAGTTGTGCAAGTACAATTTTTCCTCTTTCTTTCTATTATTTTCTTCTCTTTTTTAAAATTCTATTTCCAAGTTTAAGGGGTTATTCCAAGCAAGCAAAAACTTAAGGAGGGCTAAGCTTTTTTGTTTTTTAATAACTTTTTTTTAATAAATAGTAAGTAGGCTAAATACCTTTTGTTTATCATTTGGAAATTAAATTTCTACACATGTGTCAAACAGTTCGTGGTAACGAACTGTAAGTAAGGAGCGACCCGGCTCAATGGTAACCGAAACTCTAGAAAACGGTATTTTGATACAAATAGATACATCAAAAGAATCAGATTTTAATGCTGATTTCAAATATATAAGTTTTATCAAGTTTAATTTTACCCATCAAAAGTTAGGCGCCTGAGAAAATTTGGCTGATTTTCGAAAAAAGGAGGGAAGACCCCATAAAAGTCATAGAACCTTAATGAAAATCACACCATCATATTCTGCGTATCAGAGAACCCTACTGTAGAGGTTTCAAGCTCCCATCTACAAAAATGTGGAATTTTGCATTTTTTTGCCAGAAGAAAGATGACGGGTGCGTTTTTATTTTTTTTATTTTGTATTGGTTTTTTTTTCCCAGGTGTGATCGTATCGACCCAGTGGTCCTAGAATATCGTAGGACGAATCATTGTAATGGCAATTAAAAGTTCTATTGCCATTTTTAAGTGACCAAAAAAATAGAAGGCTACTAGGCCTCCTCCTACGCTCATTGTTTTCCCAGAGTCATCCGATCAAAATTTTTAGATAGCCATTTTGTTCAGCATGTTCGAAAATATAATAAGTATGTCTTTTAGGATTACTTAATCCCCCGAAATTCCTGGGGGGAGGGCTGAAACTAATGAATTTTACCCAATGTTAACATATAATATTGGTTATTTGGAAGTATACAGACGTTTTCAGGGGAGATTTTTCCTGGTCGTGGGGGAGAGGGGTGGGTCGGAGGTTATGTGGGAGGATCTTTCCATGAAGGAAGTTTTCATGGGGGAAGGGAAATTGCTATAAAGGGGACGCCGGACTTCCCAGCATTATTTAAAAAAGATCAGAAATTTAATATAAAAAAACAAGTATTTCAACTGCAATAGCAGCAAAATCGAAACTTCAAACGAACAGAAAATATTACATATATTATTGGGTTCACCCCCTAGTCAATTCCTCGCTCTTTAAGCCAAAGATTTTTTAGTACTTTCATAAGAGCAATTTATTCTAATTAACGGCCTTTATGATTAAGCGGTCATTTTTAAAGAACTGGAACAAAATTCGAACCTTAGCTTAAAGAGCAAGGTATTGACTAGGGGGCGAACCCCCTAATAAACAAATTAAAAATATATGAATATAGAAGTTCGTTAAGTAAGTTAATTCGTAAGTTACGTATATTTATTAATAATAAAAACGTTCGTAAATAAAATTAAACAACTTTCGAGAAAGCCATTTAACTAAATAAAAGTAAATTAATATGAAAATTCTGTTTTAATTATTCATGTACGGTGAGCCAAGATCAAAACCTGCATTTATTCAAAAACGTTCAATAATTTAATAAAAAAACAAGTTTTTTAAACTGAAAGTAAGGAGCGACATTAAAACTTAAAACGAACAGAAATTATTCTGTATATGAAAGGGACTGTCCCCTCCTCAACGCCTCGCTCTTTACGCTAAAGTTTGACTCTGTCTCACAACTTTATTTTTTAAAACAATAAAAAACTTTAGCGTAAAGAGCGAGGCGTTGAGGAGGGGACAGTCCCTTTTCATATACGTATATTTATTACTAATAAAAACGTTCGTAAATAAAATCAAACAAGTTTCGAGAAAGCCATTTAACCAAATAAAAGTAAATTAATATGAATTTTTTTTTTTTATTATTCATGTACGGTGAGCCAAGATCAAAACCTGCATTTATTAAAAAACGTTCAAAAATTAAATAAAAAAAACAAGTTTTTTAAACTGAAAGTAAGGAGCGACATTAAAACTTAAAACGAACAGAAATTATTCCGTATATAAAGGGACTGTCCCCTCTTCAAGGCCTCGCTCTTTACGCAAAAGTTTGACTCTGTCTCACAACTTTTTTTTTAAAAAATAAAAAAATTTAGCGTAAAGAGCGAGGCTTTGAGGACCGGACAGTCCCTTTCATATACGGAATAATTTCTGTTAATTTTACGTTTTAATGTCGCTCCTTACTTTCAGTTTACAAAAACTTGTTTTTTTTTTCATTTAAATTATACATAATGGTTAATACTTTAGGCTGTACAATTACGCACAATTACGCACAAATTACATTTCATTTCCTTAAAAGTTAACGCTTTCTTTATAAAAGCAGTATATTTAACAGCAAGGCCGTATCCAGGGGGGGGGGGGTTAATGGGTTTAAACCCCCCCCCCCGAAATTTTTGACCGAGTCGAAAATAAGTCGAAAATTAGTAAAACCTAGGTAAAAATCAGTATAATTAGTCGAAAACTGAGTCAAAAATTAGTAACCCCCCCACCTCTGAAAAAATCAAAAATTAGTAAACCACCCCCCCCCCGAAAAAAAATCCTGGATCCACCCTTGTTTAACAGCAATTTTATTGTGTAAATTACTTGCATCTCCTCCCCCATTGGTTCTTCTGGCTATACCATAATTGTTTCTATTCGAGATCTAGTTTATATAGTCTAAATAATCTATATAGATAGTCTGTATAGTGTATATAGTCCCGATATCAGTCTATATAGCCGTGGCGGATCCAGAGGGGGGAGGCGAGGGGGCGCGCGCCCCCTAGTGTAGTCTAAAGTAGTGTAATTTACTTAATTAACTCAAGATTGTGTTAATTAAACTTGCTGCTAACACAAGTTTATCGGATACGACTTATTTTGCACCCCCCCCCCCTAAAAAATTTTTTTGCTCCACCTATTTTGCGCCCCCCACCCCCATTCGCTAAATAAAATCCTGGATCCGCCCCTGCTATATAGTGCATTGGTTATGGTTTTAATGAGAAAGGTACAGCTTTGGCTTGGGAACCCACTTTTAGGGTTTTTCAAAATGTGGTAAGCCAGAAAATGTTGTTTAATGATTTAATATTAATTAAATTTGGTACTCCTGTACTAAACGCACTCTTTTATAAACCAGTCACGAAAACCCGAGGTATCCACTCGACAAAAGCAAAGATTTGACGCTATCTGATGTTGTATAAGCAAGTATTCAGGGGTTTCTCACTCTGGGAACTATATTTAAACAGTTTCTTTTTGGGGTTTAGGGGGGGGGGGAGTAAAAGGTACCTAGGTTAGGTTACGTATTTAATATATGCTATGCTTTACCCCCACCATCCCTCCCCACCCCTAATGTGCATAAATATAGAGCCCAAATTTGTTTCTAGGCTATTGTATATTCATCCTATTTTATTTTATTTTATTAGTATTAACCAAACTAGCACTATATAAAAGAGTGCGTTTAGTACAGGAGTACCTTAAATTTTTACGATTTTACATAAATTGAAAATCCTAACTAAATATTAATATATTATTCAAAATTCTAATTTAATATTTACCTAAATTATATATTTAATTTCAATATGATTATTTTGTTGTCTTCTAACGACTTAATTTTCATTTCAAAGGTGATTATTACCGGAATTTAGGATTTATGTAGGGTTCAAGCCATTCCGGAAAATGGTGGCCTGACTGTATAAAAAGCTTTTTTCTATTAGTCAAATAAAAAAGAGATCCATTCAGGCAAATTTCAAATTTTTGGGGACAGGCCCAGACATAGTACGATCTTACCCATGTACGCAATTGTTAGTAAAGATAAATACGATGCATCAATCTCTTAAACGGCATCTCTACCGTATGTCCCTCAGTCGGCAGCTATTTACATTTCAAATGTGCATTATTTAAACTGAATTTTTAAATGACGTAATAAAACAACAAAATAAAATAAAAAATAGTTTTATATGTTCCCTTTGAATGCACTGGAATTCAAATATATGCTAGACTGGGCAGTTAAATCCAGAAGATTGTGTTGTTTCTTGCAGGAATACATAACTTCTTGCCTCCAGTCTTACCCTTCCATTATGAACTTTGCTAAGGGCTAGGGTTTTCTCCCTTCACTGAAGTTTGTGCACAAATATGAACTAACACATAGAAGTTGTCTAAAGGGCTTTCTTTTAGATGGACCTTCCCAAAATAAGTTGGTTGAACCCCTACAACACACAGAGATTCCAATTTCTTTTACAGTTGTTACAGTCATTTCGATATATTTTTTCATTTGTGATTCTTCAAATTTATTATCCTCATTTTTTTTCCCGAAGTGTGGAAATTTTACAAGAGCTTCTCAAAAAATTTGAAACATTAATTTCAGCCTCGTCAAAGAGAAAAAGAGATATTACTGTTTTATACTTCCATGTTAAAAATATGCTTCAATTCCATTGGTTTATTTCTGTAACGTATTTTTGGAAGCCAATCATGCTATTCCTTATTTCTGCCAATCAAAGTATTCCACCTTTTACTAATGCTTTGGGCAATATAACGCTGAGCGACTAATCTAAACTGACAAGAGAATACAAATTCTGAAGTGCCAAATTACTTCACCATTTAAGACCTGGTAAATTTGTCGTGAGTGATATTTAGCCAGTAAGAAGATCGAAGAGTCACAATATTTTACAAGTAAACTCTTTGTTTCTCTGTGGCCTCACTATCTTGACTAGCTCAGTATAAAAAAGAAAACAAAAGCGCTGCAATAAAACAAGAAAATAAAATAGAGGTAGTATTTTACTTAATTTTAATAAGTTTTTCCTGGAACTTTGATGTAGTGGAAGAATTAGAGGAAGAATGAATTAGAGGAAGTAGAGGTAGAATTAAAAGAAAAGGAAGAGAAGAGATGTCGAGGAGGCAACGTCCTCTGTATCCTAATAGGAAGAAAACGGAGGGAAAAGGGAGGGAAGAAAACGGCGTCATTATCCCAATAAATTTTTGTTCATTACATCATTCATAGAGTAGTCACAAAGCCAGTGGTGTAGTCAGAGAGAGAGAGAAGGAGAGGTACGACGGTATCGACCCTTCCCCCTGCCAATCATGAAAACCTTGAAATGAGTTAGACTCCTAACATTTAATAAATTTGTGTATGACCTTAGCCAGAGTCCGTATTATTGCGATTGCCTAAATACTCCCTTTAGTTGAAGATGAATAGTTCTTTGAACAAATTAGGTTACTTGGCTTTAACTTGCATAAACTGGGCATAATGAAATGAGAGCGAATACGTTGAAATGAGTTTGATTCCTAACATATAACAAATTTGTGTATGACCCTGGTCAGCGCCAGGTGTTGCTGTGAATGCCGAAATATTTCTTTCGGTTGAAGACTAAATTTTCTTCGAATAGACTAGGTTGCTTGGCTTTGACCTGCATAAACTAGGCAGAATATGATGAGAACCAGTGGAATAACAGAAACAATACTACCAAATTTTTATAATACCAGAAGTACAATATCTCTCGAAATAGCTTCATAAACAGTGATAGGAAAGGAAATATTATCTGTTGAAAATATCTGTCCTAATTAAAGATTAACATTTTTAAAGTAAAAAAAATACTTTATAGCTTTCAACCAGATAAAATTCATTGGGAAAAATCTTTCCAGAATGAGATTGTGCGTAAGATTTGAATGGTCTTTAACATTCTTTGGAATGTTAATATTCAATGTAATTGGTATTGTAATTCAAAATCAGATTTCTTCTTTAGAAAACTTTTGAATTCTACAAAATAGTTAGGAATCCAGCCATTTCAATATCCCAATTCAGCAAACGTCACATCATAAAAAAAAATTGTAGAAAAGGCCTATTCATTAAACTGTACCGCTTTTGCGCAAATATGCACTAGTTTTATCAAAAAGGGAATAAGAACGTAGAAATCCTTAGAAACCCCTGAAAGAATTAGAGGATTCAAGCCTAGACAAGGAAAACATGTTACTACTCAGAAATAAAATAAAACTTCAGAAAACGTATTCCTATCAAATTATCTGAAATTAACAATATTATAGTAATTTCCAATTAGAGGGCTAGTGCCTTAGTTTAGAGCGAAACTGGAATCGAATTCGACCGAGTCACTACGTATGAGATGTTGCAATACTGGGACAAGAAAAATGGGTGGGGGGGGGGGGGGTATCCTACGTCATAAAAATTTTAAAAATATGTTTTGTTTATGTTTTTATTCATGTTTTGGTATGCGAACTTCTACACCCCTTGATTAATTAATCCAGAATTTATTTTCATCCAGCACTGTATATTTTAAATATATTATTAGGCTTATTTCCTAATAAAAGATTTAGATATCTTATTTTTCTGCAGTCCTAAGGTTTTAGTCAGTGGCGCCATTCGCTATGGGGCAAGGGGAGGGGCAACTTCCCCAACCATCCCTAAGTTCGCCCCCTCCCCCCCCCCTCCAGCTGAAATTTAGTTTCTTCAAAAATCCATTCAAAACTAAAATAAGCCTGCATAATTCAAGCATCCACAGAAACGGGTAGTTTTTTTAGTATATTTTTTCCTTTATGGTACTATATGGCTCATTTTTCATTTTTCACTGTCATTTTCACCTAATTTGGGGAAATTTTGACTAAATACGCCACTGATTTTAGTGCTTCAACATAAAACGACGATTTGGTTCGATGTTCGAGATTGACTTTTATCCATCTACCAAATTGTATTTTCATAGTGTGCTCTGCATTTCTTAAGGTTGAAGGCATATCTTAAGGTTGAAGGGTAGGGGCATAAAAACATGTAAGAATACAAAATCCCTCCCGTTTTTTCACCAAGGTTAGATAATTCTCTAAGTAAAGGACATTGCGATATCTCGTTATATAATTTTATACCCGGTAGTATAACATACCCCGTGAATGAATAGATCTGGAAAATGAATCAAATGAAATATGTACCTTGTTCTTCCGGTACAAATAACACCTCTAGGCTTGTCACATACCTCATACCTCATAGGGGATACAAATATTAAGATCCGATAGGAAAACAAATATTGTATTAAGAAAATAAGGGTCGTACCCAGAAAGAGAGAGAAGGTTGAAGCCCCAACCAGAGAACTTTCATGTTCAAAAAATCTGCCCTCAATTCTGAAAAACGTTAAATGATATGATTGTTCTTGTGCGATTTTTTTTTTTATCAAAGAAGCTGAATAAAGCTATTGAACAGCTGCAAGAAAGCGAGTCAATCTCTTGGGAAACTCTCAACATTCTTAAACGTCTCAAAACGCTAAGTTTTGAGTGAGGATAGTTTCACAAATTGTATAGGTTAAATTAGCGAATGCAATTCATTTAGAAAAGATTAGAGCTTCCTTCCCATTAACTGTGACAAGAACAAAATCTTCTAAAAGAAAATACGAGATTCATACGCAAACTAATCACTAATAGCAACTTTTCAACAGCGTTGTGATGACTCGAATGAGGCCAAAAAGTGGTATAAGAACAGGCGCCTTTATATAAACTTGTTGCAGGGGAACTTGCATCCTGTTTTGGAGGGGGAGGGGTGAGGTATTTACACTAAAACAGCAAATGATGGAAAAAATAAAATTTTAGAAATAGTTTTCTGGGGGAGGGTTCCAATGGATGCCTCCTAGGTCCGCCCCTGTATGAGTTGCAGATGCGACCAGGATTGTCCAATAAGAGCATGTAAGGTCTTGTACATGGCCATAATGGAGCAATAAGGATTGATGAAGAAAAAAGATCTAACAGCATATATTCAAAGGCAGCAGTGGCGATGTTTTTCAATGGGGGAATATCCCGATGGGGGAGTGACTCGTCGACAAAAACTTTCAGGACGGGAAGGGTGCCAATTTTTTTTTCTTTCTTTGCTATTTTGGAGTTGTATCTATTATATGCCACTTTATACGCCATTTAAATCCAAAATTTTCACCAAGCATTGCAGTATTTTTCCAAATAAAATTGCTAAGCCTATGTGCGCCAAAAATAAAAAGATTTGAACGGGTTCTCATTCAAAAATTTTTTCCCTGTGCCTTAATGAAGAAGGTGCTGAGGTAATTTTATTCAAGTACTGCAACATTATTTCTGAAGATTAAACATCTTGTATTTTTGTGTGTTTTTGATCATTCAGAGGGGGGAGGGCTGAAATTTCCTCCCGTCTTCTGTAGGAATCTCTTCCGTATATAAGATGTCAGATTTACCCCGAAATCCTAAATAATAAAAAAAAGCTGTGACTTAAAGTTGTTTCGATTCTACGGGTATTTCTGAGGGAGAGATTTCCACTGGAAGAATGTTCAGCCCCCTTCTTAAGGGGGACAGAGAACTTTAAAAAGACTGTTAGTTAACCCTTAAATATATTCGCGTATTTTTGGTGCATGTGTATAGAATTTGTATTTGGAAATAGGTCAAAAGTCAAAAGCAGTGAAAACTAACGATAAAATCAAGCAATTTTAGGGGAATATGACTCATCCCACCCAATTGTAAGTTACAAATATTTGTAACTTACAATTGAAGTATTTAGGAAAAACTTCTAAATACAAAATATGGCAGCTTTATCATTCATAATATGAACAAATAAATTTTCTACGGTTAACATTTGGAAGCGTTGATCATATCCTGCCACCCCTCATGGCAGAAGTGACGGAGAATTTGTGGATCCTTTTCATTATCAGGTCTTCCAAGGCTGATAGAAATTTATAATAAAGAAACACTTAGTAAGGTAATATTGTTTTCCTAAAGCATGAATGCTTGTAACTCACTTTTCATAAAAAAAAAGTTCCCAGAAATATTTCCGGAAGTTTTTCACACTACTTTTCTTCCTTACTGCCTAGATTTATTTTAAAGGAGAATATCTGAACGTTTCTCCCCGTGTAGCAGAGCAAAAGTAAGAAAAGGCATGAACGTAAGAATTGTGAAAGATTTGTTAATCTCTAGAATATTGCAGGTTTTTCTGAACACACTTTCTAGAAAATTTGCTAGAAGCTGTTTTTTATGGAAAGTTCCCTTTCATACAGGATAAAGTAAACGATGTTGACATTCCTGAGTTTTCCAATGATGTTTCAGCAAAAGAAAATGCCAAAACTAAGTACAAACTTACATTACACTCTGGTAACTCCTTGAGCAAATCACCGTCCAAGTACCATCGGACACCAAGTAGTATTGATGGCTCACCAGAGATGATTTCACAGGTCAATGTAATATTGGGCCTTTCCGCTTCTATCACTGCCTCTGTGGGCTCCATTTTCAGTTCTACATCCGGAGGGTCTAAAATTAATATATAACTAATAACCTTTTGATGTTAACGACAGCATAATAGAATTATATATTACTAATTTTAAAGCACAGCCTTGCCCTAAATTTAAAGATGGGGATTCAAAACCTCCGGCAAGGACTTTTCCACCATGGTGACTTTAAAAGTGTACTTTTCGTTTCGATCGGCCGCCAATAGTTTGAAAACAGTTTCTTGAGAGCAATAATAGTGCCCTACCGAACACAATTTGCCTTTTTTTTTAGTTTGATTTTTTTACGTTAGTTAGTCCCGATTAGAAATAGAGTGAAGTTCATCCTCCTCATTAGCGCTTCTTGAAAAATTATTGGCTCGAGGGTCCAAAACTCTTTGGGGTTCAATGGGTCAGTTATAATTGTTGAGTGGGGATGGACAACTAGCAAGGCCGCATCCAAAATAATATCAACAAATAAATATAATAAATAACACAATATATATATATATATATATATATATATATATATATATATATATATATATATATATATATATATATATATATATATATATATATATATATATATATGTGTGTATATATATATATATATATATATATATATATATATATATATATATATATATATATATATATATATATATATATATATATATAATAATAATAATAAACAATAAATATCAACCGTCAAAATAAGTCAATAGTTTAGTATTTTACCAGTTCAAACCCTAAACGCTCTTCATCCTCAAACCACTAGTGTTTGACATTCTCTCTTTACCCAATAGACTCTTTACAAAGATTCTCAAGTTTGCCGGTGTTTTCGAGAAGAAAACCATAACCCTCGATGTAACATTAAACTTTCTTCTTCGTAACTATGCTCTTCGTGTAGCAGTTCTGCTTACTGTATTGGCCCCATTTTTCGTCCATTTATATTAGGGCTAAAAAATTACCACTAGTATGATGTGTTTCATAATGATGGGAAGATTTATTGTCACAAAAATAATCATAAAAGACCGCAGGACACAGGGGCGGATCCAGGATTTTTTTAGGGCGGGGGCGCAAAATGGTTGATCTGATAAAAAAAAATTAGGGGGGCGCAAAATAGGTTGATCCGATAAACCTGTGTTAGGAGCAAATTTAACTAACGCAAACTTGGGTTAATTAAGTAAATTACACTACTTTCGACTACGCTACGGGGGGGGGGCGCGTCCCCCTGAATCCGCCACTGGCAGGATATACGTAATATCAACATTGATAAGCTGAAATTCCAACCTGGCATTCCGGAAGCTGACCTACATCAAGCAATTGCAACTTATTGAAACAAGTTACAGTGCTATGCGTATCTTCAATATACCCACCAATAAGATGCATTGTTTTATTTTGAGGAACCTGAACACGTTAAAAATTCACATAAAAATTACTTGCTCATGATATACAGTCATACAAAGTTTTTACATTTATTAATGATAATTTTGCATGGATTTGGACACTTCTATTTGGTTCTATTTGGTTGATATGCTTTGCCGTAAATCTTTGAGTAGGTGGACCTTGTTCAGGTGCTTATTTATCTTAATTGCTAAAGTAGAGAAACAGTTCTTTTCTTCTTTTTTTGTTTTATTTTTCTCTATAGTTTCTTTTTCTAGCCAAATAATTACCTTTTTTTTATCATTTTTTTATATATCACATAACATTATACATATCATTATATGTCATTTTTTTATATTATAATTTCTTATATTTTTTTATATCATTTTTTATAATAATCGCACCTCCTCTCCTCTCGGTGACATAATAATATTTTTCACTTAAAATTTCAACTTTTAAATTTTAATTCACTACCTAATATTACCTTTAACACATTATTTGGGTGAATAAAAGCATGGTATAAAAGCAATAAAACTGTTGGAGACAAAATAAATTCTAAAACGCCAAATCAATCCAAGGCCACGAGCCACCTCTGTTACAACAACATCACTGTGGCATTTCCACGAAAGATAGCAATCAACATAAAAGTCTAAATAACGAGCTTCCAGAACTTGAGCTAAAGGCATATTACAGAACAGAATTCTATCATTATTATAACTATAATTTATTTTTAATTATATTAGTTTACTATTCAATTACAACTAGAACTTCTATCTCATATTCCTACAGTTGTTGTTCAAGACGTACTAAAACTCTATTTTTAAGTAACAACAAAGACCACGCTGTCCCTCCAACATGAGACAAGCAAGAAATTATGCAAATTATGATTATGCAAATTATGCAAAATGTGGATTTCTTGTGACCACAGTGATTAAATTAAAACCTAAGCGGATATTTCGGCTATATGACAAATAACCGTCCTCAACAAAATAGAATAAAAACTAAGTTAACAAAACCAATGAAAAATCTAACGTCTAAAAACTCCTGAACTCTTTTCTTTATTTTTATTGGTGAGCTCTTGATAGTGAGTTGAAGTATTTTGTCTTCTATATTCCGCTTTTTTCCCCATTTCGCCGAAGACGGCCATTGGCCGTAAAGACAAAATATTCGTTTAGGTTCTATTGAGTCACTCTCTTCAAAAACGTATTCCTTTCACGTAACATTTTTGTTTGCTATTTTTTAACTTGATATATCTCATTTTCCAAAGTTCACGTTGAACTTTCCTTTTAGAGAATTTAGTTTTCATGATCAGCTATTATTCAAACGGAAAAAATACAGAACTATGCGGATTCCCAAAGGATTAATACAATTTTGGTACAGAATTGTGAGGAGCTAGCAAAAAAACAAACCTACTCAAAAAACTTTGGAGCGGAGTTTACTTTACAAATTGGCAAAAAACATGGTTTTTCCCTATTGTTTTTTCCCCTTTTCAACTTCTACACTGGATGATGATCTCAAGAGTGGAAAAAATTGAAGAATTGGAAAAACTTCTTCGTATTCATTACATAACTTTAAAGTCTTCCTCTGTTTCGTTTCAGCGTTTATTTGTTTCCCTGGAAGTTGTTGCTATGATTGCACAGAAACATGAGAGGAATCCTGGAAAATAAATTTTTCTTCCCTGAGTGGACAATAATTTCCAAGATATATCGGGGGCTATAGGTATGTTAAAGGAAGACAAAAACTAGAGTTTCCCATTCTAGGCCATACTTTACCCCGACGAAATAAATGAAAGGTTGATAGGGTTTAGAAGAAATTTAAAACAAACTCAATGTGGATCACCACCCTAGCGGTTAGTAGTGTAATTAATAGGATATATAATTGATAGAATAAAATAGCACTAAATCATTAATATTGCTGTTTTTATTTTCATTGATGTGTGT
Organism: Artemia sp. Qi Xiang Cuo; assembly: GCF_049724085.1. Classification (NCBI taxonomy): domain Eukaryota; kingdom Metazoa; phylum Arthropoda; class Branchiopoda; order Anostraca; family Artemiidae; genus Artemia; species Artemia sp. Qi Xiang Cuo. The sequence goes on along the minus strand of NC_142800.1, from coordinate 4,644,884 downwards.
TAAGGAAGGAGTTGAGTGTTGAGGGATAAGTTAGTATAGCAGGGTACGCGATGTTTTGGTTATATATTTTTTTTAAACCCATTTTGAGGTCAACTAAAAAAAATATTCTTGAGGATTTATTTGATTATCTATCATGCCGTGGCATTTGGAGGGAATGTGGGTCAGTTAAGATTTTTGTCAATGATCGACATGAAGTAGATTAAATTAAAACTAAACCAAAAGCTATTTTAACCTTAAATCGCATGTCAAAAAATGCTTATGAGTGACTGTGACAACTAGTAAGAGACCGTTTTTTTAATGTCTTACATTTTTTAAAGATTTTTATTTCACTTTGTCTGTGAGGCAATTCTTGCAATAATTATTCCATCCTCTTTCCATCGTCCTATTGAACTGATACATTGCATACCTATTGATTTCTAATAACAAAACACATATCCAGTTATAATCAATTAACACTAATAAGAAAACTAATTAACTGTAATTAGCCCAATCTATAGGTTGATGTTTTGCCAATAATGGTCTCATGCTTCAAATGCAATCGGATGACACTAGAAGAGGTACAGTCCATTATGTAGGCTTACCTCTCTTCTTGTGATAGTTTCAGCCTATTTGGCATACTAAAGAAATTCCAAAGTAATTCTAAAGTAATTCCAAAAACCTCCTCTTCTTCCAATTTAATCGTGTAAGGAAATGAAGGTCACAAATTTATCGTGTATTAAAGACTAAAAAGAACAAAAAAAAATCCAAATTTACTTTGATTTATTTTCAAATATATTAAAAAGTAAATCGAACAATTCTTTTCTTGGGTACCCAGAAAATCAAATTTTTTAAACTAAAAAAATCCGAGGGGCACTCGCCGCATAAAACTCATTAGCGTTTCCTGATAACCCTTATGGCGTGATTTTTATGATAAGAAGAATTAAGAATTAAGGAACAGGAAGCACAAAGCACAAATGTTATACAGTAGGCTATGCCACGGTCATCCCACACTTGTGTTTTTAATCTGGATTTTTTTTTTCCTGGATACCAGAAATATTAAATGTTTTATACTTTTTAGTGAATTTAGTGATAAACGTGTCTCTTAAAAAAAACTTTTCTAAAATTTTTATCAATAAATAATGGCGCATTTCGTTTAGAATTCTTTTTAATCTCCTTTCTCAGCTAAATTTTAGGACTTAGCTCTGAAATTTACGTCTCCATGCAACATGATGAATTTTCTAACTATAAAAAAAGGCACTGTATTCCTAAATTCAAAATAAATTGAGAAAAAAAACGACGTAAATTAATGTTTTTTTTCTATATTTATTACTTCCTATTTCACATCCCATAAACTAAACTAGTTCACTGTAAAATTGTCATAAGTTTAGAATAAAAAATTGATATATGTGAAATGACTTAGATTCTTTCCTTTAATAATTCTACAATTTCATGGAAAATTTTGGTCCTTTTCAAGTTTTATTTATGGTAAGAATTCTGTCTTAGCAATAAAGGAAGTGACAATGGTCTTGAATAAAAACTAAATTTACCCTAAATATTCTTTCATAAGCAGAATTGCATTCGATGAAATTTTCGAAAATTTATTTCCTCTTTTAGATGATTTATATGGCGCCTTTAAAATACACCCCTCTTCTCGTTGAAGCGGAAATTAATTTTTGTGAATTTAGGAATATAAATAAATTTTTAAAATTAGACATTTATGGCTTGAGAGATGCTAGTTTTAGTACCTAATATTCAATTAGGAATAAAAAAAAACACAATTGCAGAATAAACTCTTTTCACAGGGCTATGTTTTGAGTGACCTTTCAATTTCTAAAATTTTTTGCACGCCACACTTAATTATTGAAAACGGATTTTTCGTCCTGTTCAAACAGTTCGCGGTAACGAACTGTAAGTAAGGAGCGACCCGGCTCAATGGTAACCGAAACTCTAGAAAACGGTATTTTGATACAAATAGATACATCAAAAGAATCAGATTTTAATGCTGATTTCAAATATATAAGGTTCATCAAGTTTAATTCTACCCATCAAAAGTTAGACGCCTGAGAAAATTTGGCGGATATTCGAAAAAAGGGGGGAAGACCCCATAACTACTGGAGAAAAAGATTTAAACCTACACTATCGTAGTCAACATATTGTATAACCCTTCTTCCGAGGTTTCAAGCTTCCTCAGACCAAAATTGGGACTATTGCATTTTTTGCCAGAAGTCTGATAACGAGTTCGTGTTTATTTGTTTTTTTTTTTTTCCCAGGGATGTTAGTTTCGAACCAGTTGTCCTAGAAAATCGAGGGAGGACTCATTGGAATGGAAATTAAAAGTTCTAATGCCCTTTTTAAGTGATAAAAAAAAATGGAGGGCAACTAGGCCCCCTCCCACGCTCATTTTTTTCCCAGAGTCACCTGATCAAAATTTTGAGATAGCCATTTTGTTCAGCATGTTCGAAAATATAATAAGTATGTCTTTTAGGATGACTTAATCCCCCTAAATTCCCGGGGGAGGGCTGAAACTTATGAATTTTACCCAATGTTAACATATAATATTGTTTATTTGGAAGTATACCGACGTTTTCTGGGGAGATTTTTCCTGGTAGTGAGGGTGTGGGGTGGGTCGGGGGTTATGTGAGAGGATCTTTCCATGAAGGAAGTTTTCATGGGGGAAGGAACATTGCTATAAAGGGGACGCCGGACTTCCCAGCATTATTTAAAAAAGATCAGAAATTTAATATAAAAAAACAAGTATTTCAACTGCAATAGCAGCAACATCGAAACTTCAAACGAACAGAAAATATTACATATATTATTGGGTTCACCCCGTAGTCAATACCTCACTCTTTAAGCCAAAGATTTTTTAGTACTTTCATAAGAGCTATTTATTCTAATTAACGGCCTTTGTGATTAAGCGGTCATTTTTAAATAATTGGAACAAAATTCGAACTTTAGCTTAAAGAGCAAGGTATTGACTAGGGGGCGAACCCCCTAACAAACAAATTAAAAATATATGAATATAGAAGTTCGTTACGTAAGTTAGTTCGTAAGTTACGTATATTTATTACTAATAAAAACGTTCGTAAATAAAATTAAACAAGTTCCGAGAAAGCCATTTAACTAAATAAAAGTAAATTAATACGAAAATTTTGTTTTAATTATTCATGTACGGTGAGCCATGATCAAAACCTGCATTTATAAAAACGTTCAAAAATTTAATAAAAAAAACAAGTTTTTTAAACTGAAAGTAAGGAGCGACATTAAAACTTAAAACGAACAGAAATTATTCCGTATATGAAAGGGACTGTCCCCTCCTCAACGCCTCGCTCTTTACGCTAAAGTTTGACTCTGTCTCACAACTTTATTTTTTAAAACAATAAAAAACTTTAGCGTAAAGAGCGAGGCGTTGAGGAGGGGACAGTCTCTTTCATATAAGTATATTTATTACTAATAAAAACGTTCGTAAATAAAATTAAACAAGTTTCGAGAAAGCCATTTAACTAAATAAAAGTAAATTAATATGAAATTTTTTTTTTAATTATTCATGTACGGTGAGCCAAAATCAAAACCTGTATTTATTCAAAAACGTTCAAAAATTAAGTAAAAAAAACAAGTTTTTTAAACTGAAAGTAAGGAGCAACATTAAAACTTAAAACGAACAGAAATTATTCCGTATATGAAAGGGACCGTCCCCTCCTCAACGCCTCGCTCTTTACGCTAAAGTTTGTCTCTGTCTCACAACTTTATTTTTTAAAACAATAAAAAACTTTAGCGTAAAGAGCGAGGCGTTGAAGAGAGGACAGTCCCTTTCATATACGGAATAATTTCTGTTCGTTTTAAGTTTTAATGTCGCTCCTTACTTTCAGTTTAAAAAACTTGTTTTTTTTATTTAATACTAATTAGGCTTCAAAGGCCTCACATAAAGTTTACTATTTAAAACTATAATAAAAGGAAAGAAATTCACCTGGAGGACAAAGCAATCCTTCATTTTGCTCTGGTCTTTTATTTTCAAACAGTTCGTGGAACTGTGAGTAAGGAGTGACCCGGCTCAATAGTAACCAAAACTCTAAAAACCAGAAGTTTGATACCATTAGATACATCAATAGAACCAAATTTTTATGCTGATTTGAAATATATAAGTTTTGTTAAGTTTTGTCTTACGCATTAAAAGTTATGCGCCTGAGAAAATTTGCCTTATTTTAGAAAAAAGGGGGAAACAAACCCCGAAAATCATTGAACTTTAAGGAAAATCATACCATCAGATTCAGCGTATCGGAGAATCCTGCTATACAAGTTTTAAGTCCCTATCTGCAAAAATGCGAATATTGTATTTTTTTGCCAGAAGAAAGATCATGGATGCGTGTTTATTTGTTGTTTTTTTATTATTATTATTATTACCCGAGGGGTTATCATATCGGTCCAGTAGTCATAGAATATCGTAAGGGAGCTTATCTGAACGAAAATTAAAAGTTTTAGTGCCCTTTTTAAATGACCAAAAAACCTGGAGTGCAACTTGCCCTCCTCCCACGCTCATTTTTTCCCGAAGTCACCCAATCAAAATTTTGAGATAGCCATTTTGTTCAGCATAGTCGAAAATTTAATACATATGTCTCTGAGGATGACTTAATCCCCCACAGCTCCCGGGGGAAGGGCTGCAAGTTATGAAATTTGCTCATTGTTTACATATAGTATTGGTTAATGGAAAGTATACAGACGTTCGAGGAAGAATTTTTTTTGGTGGGGGAAAGGGTCGGAGGGAGGGGGGTTACGGAGTATCATTTTTCCATGGAGGATGTTTCCTTGGGGGACATTTATGTGAAGGGGTGCCGGAATTCCAAGATTATTTATAAAACGATCAGATATTAAATAAAAAAACAAGTTTTTTTTCAACTGAAAGTAAGGAGCAACATTAAAACTTCAAACAAACAGAAATTATTACGTATATGAGGGGGTTCGCCCCCTATTCAATACCTCGCCCTTTACGCTAAAGTTGTTTTAGTACTTTTAACCGGTCTTTGCGATTCAGGGGTTTGTGATTCGAACAAAATTCGAACTTTAGCGTAAAGAGTGAGATATTGACTAGGGGTAAACTCCCTAATATACGTAATAAAAACATAAAAATATATAAGTTCGTTACGTAAGTTAATCCGTAAGTTACGTCATAACAAAATTTCGAGAAAGCCATTTAGCCAAAACAAGTAAAATTAATACGCAAATTTCATTCTAATTATTCATTTACCGTGAGCCAAAATCAAAGCTGCATTAACTCAAAAACGTCTAGAAATTAAATAAAGAAAAAACAAGTTTTTTTAAGTGAAAATAAGGAGCGACATTAAAACTTAAAACGATCAGAAATTATTCCGTATATGAAAAGGGCTGTCCCCTCCTCAACGCCTCCCTCTTTACGCTAAAGTTTTTTATTGTTTTAAAGAATAAAGTTGCTAGAGTCAAACTTTAGCGTAAAGAGGGAGGCGTTGAGAATTTTTGCTACACACTTAAACCCCAATTAAACAAAAAAAAACAATTACACAAAAAAACCCAATTTTTGCTACACACTAACTAACAAATAAAAGGAAGAAATACATTTACATTACTTACATTGGACGGTTACAAATGCCTCATCTTCAGATTCACTTGTGCCAACACTATTAGTTAACTGACATTTATAAGAACCGGTATCATGTTGAGTTGCCTTTTTTACTAGGAGTGATGGCTGCTCTTCAGTACCTCCTTCATAACGGTCTGAAGGTATCTGTACCCTTTCCCCATCTTTGTACCTAAAGATATTAACTGGTTAGTGAAACCAAATTGATGAAATATTAGCTGACTGTAAAAAGGCTTCAAAGCTAGCCATAATATAGTCAACATTACAGATAATAAGTGGAAACCTGCATATTAATGCTGCAACTACTACTATTGCCAGATTATAAGTGGATACTGAATGGAAGGCTGCTCATTACTGCTACGACCACCACTATTGCCAGATCATAAGTGGATACTGAATGGAAGGCAGCTTATTACTGCTACAACAACCACTATTGCCAGATCATAAGCGGATATTGAATGGAAGGCTGCTCATTACTGCAACGACCACCACTATTGCCAGATCATAAGTGGACACTGAATGGAAAGCTGCTCATTACTGCTACAACAACCACTATTGCCAAATCATAAGCGGATACTGATTAGAAGGCTACTCATTACTGCTACGACCACCACTATTGCCAGATCATTAGTGGATACTGAATGGAAGGCAGCTTATTACTGCTACAACAACCATTATTGCCAGATCATAAGCGGATATTGAATGGAAGGCTGCTCATTACTGCAACGACCACCACTATTGCCAGATCATAAGTGGATACTGGATGGAAGGCTGCTCATTACTGCTACAACAACCACTATTGCCAGATCATGAGTGGATATTGAATGGAAGGCTGCTCATTACTGCTACTACCACCACTATTTTCAGATCATATATGGATCATAAATCCAAAGCTGCATGTTACTACTGCTATAACCACCGACTCTCTGCCCCACGAAGCCACTTGAGGCCAAAATGATTGTGCATACTCCTCGTTTACCCCATGATGCACCTATTTCTTTTTACTTTTTTCCTCAAACTTCTTCCCACTCTTCTTGGGGACGACCTACCTTTCGTTTGGTCCTCGATGGATATCCAAAAAGCAAAATCTTTGGCAACCTGTCCTTCTTCAGAATATTACCTTCACATTATCTTTATGTCGTTCTTAATTGTAATTAATTAAAAAAACTTTTTTCACAAAATAAGTTTTTCAAAGAAAAGTAAAGAGCTCCATTAAACCAAAAATAATAATTTCTTCCCCAAGCCATGAACACCTTGTTGGTGGTAGGCAATATTCGTGTAATTACTCTTTTTCTTCATTCTAGTGACCATTGGATCGTTTTTGTTTTCAAGATGTTCTTATTTGATAGACCTTATGTTAAACAAAAAGCTGTACGAGAGATTTTACTCGATCCCACTTTCTAGGGTTGTAGTGAAAGAAAGATACAGATGGCAAGAACACTTTGTACGGACGTATAATGACAGATTGCTGAAAAATTTCACCTTTTTATTTCCATGTGGGGTCAAGTGAAAAGAAGGTAGTCCCCGAAAGGGGTGGAAAGAGGTCAAAAGGATAGATTTAAAGACAATTGGGAGATTTTATAGAATCTTTCATATATGAAAGATTCTAATGAGATGTGCTGTATAAAATTAAGAGTGATGAACGCTGGACAGCTCAGGAATTATCAGGCTGGAATTTTTGTATATCAATGTTGGAATGATATATGTCCAGATATTTTTCTCATTTTTAAAAGAGCAATAGTTCTTTACATGAGCATATTCGCTATTTGGGACCAAGTGTTTGGAATGTGCTTCCGGTGCGTATTAAGGCGGCTGAACATCTACAGCAATTTAAGAAAAGATTAAAGAAGTGTTTATTGGGAGGAGAGGATGTGGAACCATAATTTTTGTAGTCTTTTTTTTCTTTTCTTTGACGAGAGAGATTGATTTTTGATATTTATTTTATTTATTATTATTTTTTTTATTAGAGCTATTTATTTGAATTTATGAATATTGATTGTTGTAGCCATTCGTCTTCGCAGCTTTGTAGCTTCTTGGACGGCTACTTGTTAAATGATGAAATAGTGTATTGTGTTTTTTTTTTTGCTGTTTTTTTTTAAGTTTAATTTGAATCAACTGTCAGGAAAAAGGAACGCCAATACAAACAGCATTGATTTAAAATCCCCAAAGCCACATTCGTAGACTCGTTTATAAAGTACAACAAGAAAATAAAAGAAAAGCAAAAAAGTAAAAGAAAACTAAAAAAAGAAAAGAAGAAAAAAAACGAACGATTAATATGAAGTCAGTCACAGGAAGAAAGGACTACTGCTACTACTAATACTAACTACCCTAAGCCCCATATTACCTGAAGCCAACAAAGCAGCATTGGCTCCTCCTCAACCCCAGTCTATTCAAAACTTCAAACTTTACCTCCTACCATGAAGTTCCGATTCCCATATCGTTTATTTGCATTTTTCTTTGATTTTAGATTCTTTACTTTTTCCTATACCTTAAATTCTTTTTTGCTATACCTCCACGCCGAGAACACCATGTTGGATACAGTTAATATTTGTGTAATTTCTCCTTTTTTTCGTTCAAGTGAGCATAGACTCATTGCTCTTTTCAAGATTTTCTTATTTGTTTTGTCAGACAATATTTGATAAAAATGGTAGAGGGAAATTTATAATAAATTTGTTTTTTATTAACTACTTTTACAGCTGTTTTTTTTTCTGAAAAGTTTGGTGTTTTGAGTTGTTACCACTTTCCCCTTTAACTACTCATTTAACTTTCCCTGTCTCTTCTTTTTTTTTTAGCTTACTCCTTGAGTTATTGGGTGACATCAAAGCCCTTTTGCGATTTTTTTTTCTTAAAAGAACCTCTTACTTTATCTTTTGCTAATTAATAATTTCACAGTGAAAAAAAAACTTGCTTCAAAGGACCCTCTGAGATATCTTTGGAACAAAATTGAAAGTTATTCGTCAATAGAAAGCTTTTCCCTTTCTCTAAGAAATTAAACTTCAGAATACAAAAGTAATTCTTTCTTCTCCAGCGAATTGGGAAGTCTTATCAGTCCATGGTAAAGTATATTCTTCAAAGCTCACCTTTTTATTCACAGAGTCTATTGGCCGGAAAAATATTTAAAAGAGAAAAAGATATTACTTCGGAAATACGCACAATCATATATAGACGCAACTCCTACTACTAACAACTCACAGGAGCACCAGACTACCTGAGGCCACTACAACTGCTTATACTCCTCTTTTACCCCAATATATTCATACCTTCACTCATTACCCCTCTCACAAAAGTTTAGTATCCTTTAAATCCTTCCTTGTGGCCTCTTTGTATCCCACCGACCTACTTTTTAGTTTGGCCCCAGTTGGATGGCGAAAAGGCACAGTCTTTGGCAATTTAGACACACCTACTACTACTAACAACTCACAGGAGAACCAAACTACCTGAGGCCCATGCAACTGCTTATATTCCTTATCTACCCCAATATATTCATACCTTCACTCATTACCCCTCACACAAAAGTTTAATATCCTTTAAATCATTCCTTGTGGCCTCTTTGGAGACCACAAGCATCACATTTGGAGACGACTTACTTTTAGTTTGGTCCCAGTTGGATGGTGAAAAGGCACAGTCTTTGGCAATTTGCCATCTTTCTTCTATAAAACGTAACCTATCCATCTTAAATTTTCTTTGATTATAGCCCTAGAAACTGGGACAGTACCACCTTTTTGTACAACTTATTGTTTTTACACCGTCACTCAGAATAGTACTTAAGACTATTTCTAGACGATCCAACAAGAATTAAATCTGGATGTACTCCTGACAAAATTTTTTAATTTTCAAAACTTCTTTTGGCAGCTGCATAAAGAGCACGGAAAATAATATCTGAGACCACACTGGCTAATCATGACAAAACTAAAAATTGTAAAGAAGAGAAAACTAGGATAATTACAGGCAGTGAAAAATAGAAGACAACTATGCAGCTATTTTGGTCGACACCTCCGCTTGACCATCCTTAGTGAAGAAGAATAATAATACAAAAAATACAGATAAAAGTCAAAAGGATAATGTAAAAATCAAACCTTAAAACAAGCGCTGAAACTAAATAAGAAGACCCTTTCCAAGCAACAATGAAAAGTAACTGAATAAAAATACAATATTGATGGCCCTTCAAGAATACAAAATACAATACTGAGTGGTGTTGAAACATATATATATATATATATATATATATATATATATATATATATATATATATATATATATATATATATATATATATATATATATATATATATATATATATATATATATATATATATATATATATATATATATATATATATATATATATATATATATATATATATATATATATATATATATATATATATATATATTTCTTTCGAATTTTATAACTTAAGGCCACATTATAATTTAGTATAATTTAATATTTTATTATTTAATGACATCTATATAAATTCCGTGATTCCCTGAAAATTTGTTATTATCCTGGGTCATTGAACTGTTCGTTTTATATGTATTCTAATATGCAGAGGATATTGTTTCCATGTCTAAGCGCCCTCCTAATTAAATTATCCCTCAGTAATTATCCTTACTTACCAATTAACATCAATTAAGGTAAGTGGATTTGATTCATGACTGCAGAAAAGGAGAAAGTCCATGGATGAATTGACTGTAATATTATCCGGTGTGACATGAACCGTCGGAGAATCTAAAAACGATATTTTGAAACTATTATGAAAAACAAGCTATGTATAAAGAAAATGCATTGTTCATACAACAATATTTAAATAATACACAAATTTCTTAAATAGAATAAATATAAAAACATACCAAATACTTCTAAAAAATAAGACTTTAGTACTTAACAAAAATACAAACATAACTGCAAAAATACTTTATAAGAATATATGAATACAAAATAAGGATAAATTTACATCTAGAAAATATACAAATTGTTAATAAACAACACTTTTATGGAAAAATTTCAACATAAAATGGAAATACCGAACCTTTGTTTTCTTTCTTTTTCCACTTTTGGCGTAGATTAGTTAGGTTGGATATTTAAATGTTCTACAATTTATTCAAAAACAAGACAGCGTTTAAAAAATTGTTAAAAAAATGTTTTGCATCCTCCCTTTGTCTCTCCCTCGTGCTTCTCTTTGTTTTTACACCCAAAATATAGTTTTTTCGGCGAAGAAAAACACACACTTTTTTCTTTTTTTTCAAAAAATCAGCAAATCCTGCCAAATGGTCATATACAGGTGTACCATCCTAGTGCAGTAACATTTCAAAATAATTACACCAGTTTTTAATAAACTCCAATTAACGCAAAGTGTCATTAAATCTCTTTTTCATCATCAAGAAAAAACTACAGAAACGAATTGATCTTTCATTTTTATGAAAATATTCCTCAATTTTCCCTTTGTTGCTAATATCACGTGCCCAAAATAAAATAAAATAAAAGCTAAGCATTTCCTTTTTTCTCCCAAATTTCTTCTTTTTGTTCCTCCCAAGTTTCCTGATATTAATGAATTAAATAAAACCTTATTTTTTGTATGATTCTATTACTTTTACAAGAACTATTTAGAATTTTTTTATATTAATATTTGTGTTAAAACAAACATAAGGTATTATATTTTTTTCGCGTCAAAGGGGGAATATTAATGAGCTCAATAAAAACAGTTACTTGTACCGCTTCACTGACTTTCTAGAATACGGTAAGAAATCGCAGAAAAAAAATAACCTTTAAGCAACTGAGGCAATTTTTTAAGAGCAAAAAGCGGAAAGCGTAATTTTAGTCATAATAGTTGCTAAAACACCCATTTAACAGCAGAAAATAGACCGCTTTTTGAACATTTAATTTTGAAAAAAAAAATCTTTATAGAGAGGGGGCTTCACAGATAGGTGTATAGGAAGGCTTCATAGATAGGTGTCGGAACCTCTACAATGGAGTATTCTGATATGCTGAATTCAATGGTGTAATTTTGAACAAAATCACTCGCACTTTTGAGGTTTTTTTTTACCTCCCCTCTTTCTCTTGGGCGCACATGGGTATTATTTCAGGTGGGGGTAGGTCAAAGACCCCCGTATGTTCTGAAAAATACCTTGGTTTGCTATTTTATCGAAAAATACGTTTTTTCCTACTTTAATTAAGAAAAACAATCAGTCTGAAAAAAAAGTTTGCCACCCCCCCTGTATTTTCAGGAATTGACGCCCCTATGGGCACAGCTCTGCTTGCAGGTAATTGTCATCAAAAACTTCCAAAGGAGTAAGTAATGAAATATTAAAAACTAAGTCACCTTCGCAGCACGGTTTTCGAAGTACTGAAGTTTACCAATATCAAACAGTTCGTGGTAACGAACTGTAAGTAAGGAGCAACCCGGCTCAATATTGACCGAAACTCTTAAAAACGGAATTTCGATACCAATAGATACATCAGAAGAATCATATTTTTATGCTAATTTCAAATATATAAGTTTCATTAAGTTCAGTCTCACCCATCAAAAGTTACGCACCTGAGAAAATTTGCCTTATTTTCGAAAAAAGGAGTAAACAACCCCTAAAAGTCATAGAACCTCAAGAAAAATCACACTATCGGACTCAGTATATCAGGGAACCTTCTATAGAGGTTTAAATCTCCTATATACAAAACTTTGGAATTTCTTATTTTTTTGCTGAAGAAAGATCACGGATGCGCGTTTATTTGTTTTTTTTTTTTTTATTTTTTTTTTTTTTTTTTTCCTAGGTATGATCGTATCAATCCAGTACTCCTAGAATATCGTGAGAGGGCTCATTCGAATGGAAATTAAAAGTTCTAGTGCCCTTTTTAAGTAACCAAAAAAATTGGAGGGCAACTTGGCCCCTTCCCATGCTCATTTTTTTTCTGAATTCACCCACTCAAAATTTTGAGATAGCCATTTTGTTCAGCATAGTCGAAAATCTAATTAATATGTCTGTAAGCATGACTTAATCCCCACAGTTCCCGGGGGAAGGGCTGCAAGTTATAAACTTTGCCCATTGTTTACTTATAGTATTGGTTATTGGGACGTATACAGGCGTTTTCTGGAGGAATTTTTTTCTAGTGGGGGGTGGGGGTCAGAGTAGGGGTTAGGGGGGAGGATCTTTTCATGGAGGATATTTCCTTGGGGGAAGGGACATTTCTATGAAGGGGCGCCAGATTTCCAAGCATTATTTAAAAAACGATCAGAAATTAAATAAAAAAAAAGTTTTTTAACTGAAACTAAAGAGTAACATTAAAACTTAAAACGAAAAGAAACGATTACGTATATGAGAGGGGTCGCCCCTAGTCAACACCTTGCTCTTTGCGCTAAAGGTTTTTTAGTACCTTCGAAAGAGCTATCTATTCTAAATAAACGGTCGTTATGATTCATGGGTTTGTGATTCGAACAAAATTCAAACTTTAGCGTAAAGAGTGATGCATTGACTAGGGGGGTGAACTCCCTAATATACGTAATAAAACCATACGAATATAAAAATTCGTTACGTAGGTTAATTCGTAAGTTACGTCAGAACAACATGTCGAGAAAGCCAATTAGCCAAAAAAGGAAAATTAATATGCGAATTTTGTTTTAATTATCCATGTGCGGTGAGCCAAAACCAAACCTGCATTAATTCAAAAACGTTCAGAAATTAACTAAAAAAAACAAGTTTTGTTTAACTGAAAGTAAGGAGCGACATTAAAACTTAAAACGAACAGAAATTATTCCGTGTATGAAAGGGGCTGTCCCCTCCTCAACGCCTCGCTCTTTACGCTAAAATTTGACTCTATCTCACAACTTTATTTTTTAAAACAATAAAAAACTTTAGCGTAAAGAGCGATGCGTTGAGGAGGGGACAGCCACTTTCATATACGGAATAATTTCTGTTCGTTTTAAGTTTTAAAGTCGCTCCTTACTTTCAGTTAAACAAAACTTGTTTTTTTTTATAGTTAATTAGCTATAGGAACTACAGTGAAAAGTGGAAAGAACAGTCAATCCATGGCCATAGAGACGGGGCTATCTGATGGTAGAATAGTATTTTCGGGACGAGATTGGTTTTCTAAGTAAAATCGCCTTTTCTTATTAAACCAACTGAATATTATTCAAAGACTCTGTCATCTTTTTCTGAAGCATAGAAAAGGGAAATGAAGCATAGAGGACTGATTTCCCTAAGATAGGGCTTATAGAAACAGAAAAAAGAGACGACTTCCATATACATCTGTGTTAAAGTGTGCTTTAACTGCCTTGATTCGTTTTTGTGACGACAAAACTTACGCTTTTCTAGTCAATCACGCAATTCCTTAAGCGTAAGTCAGAAAGGAAGGCCAAATAACCTTAACTTTTTATCCGTTGTTTCAATGTCCAGCTCCTATCAAGTAAATGGAACGAAAAATTTTTCCTTTTGTATGGAATTTTAAGCAACGAATGAACAGTTTTGGAGTCACAATATTTTTTTCAAGTAAACTTTCCGTCTCTCTGTGTTTTAGATATAATTTAACTATCAGCTGTAATATACTTTATCTTAATATAATAAAAAAATACTATTAAATACGAAGTTAAGAGCTAAGCTCTTCTGAGTTCTAGCCACTATATTAAAGGACTAGATAAAATTGGTCTAGCTCCTTATTGCCACCAAAAGCCAACACTAGTTTGTTTCTCTACACTAATAAATAGTTTTTAAATTATCCAACAAAGAGATGTAGGTCATTGGGGAAGCCAAATAACCCCACCTTTTACCTGTTGTTGTATTTACCTTTTGTGTCACTGTCATATTTTGATCCAGTAAGAACAACGCACCGGATTTTTTTTTTAAGATTTTAATTCAAGTAAAAAAGCAAATAGTTTCTAAATCCCAACATTCTTTACAAATAATTTTTTTTTCCTTTGAGGTTCTAGAAATATTTCGCTTTTATATTAAAAGAAAACTACTATCAAATGGAAATTAAAATCCACACTCGTCGAGGATATTAAGGAACTAAATGAAAATTGGTGTAGCTCTTTATCACGATCAAAAAGCCTACAATCTAATTTATTTCTCGACACTGAGAACTAGTTTCTGAAATTATAGAACTAAAAATGGGACCAACAGAGCAAGATAATTATGTAATCCTGGGGATTCTTTAATACGATGATCGTTCAACTTAAAATCCTTTCCATTCTTCTGATCAACGATGTGAAAGTGTTGAATGATCCTTGAAGATTTCCGAATCATTTTCTCTTCTTTGTCGCTTAGACATATGATTTCCAAGGAAGAAAAGATGGACTATGTCATGCAAGTTTCTTTGTTTATTTTTAATATATGAATCACTGTGTGACAGATAAGAAGTCGAACAAACACTTTCTTAAAAGGGTCCATTAATGTACCATTCCGACTATAGAATGCGCGCTGGGGCAAAGGCACTTAAGCTAGAAGAAAGGAGGGCTAAAAACAAAGTATTGCTCCAATGAGGGCTTTTCCATTTATTTCCCATTTGAGGGCTTTCCCATAGGGCACTTCATAATAATAATAATAATAATATAATATAATGCGAAAACGGGCTTGCGCCTCTATCTACAAAAATTTAAATAATGAAATGCTTTTTCACTATAATGATTGTCAATCTTGTTTTTAATGCATTGACTGAATCTGAGTTGAAAGTGTCGGACGGTAGTGCGTTACACTCGAAGACAATGCGGTTGCTGAATGCCCATCTACTAACATCTCTTCTGAAACGCTCTTCGGTTAGCTTAAACTCGTCACCTCTCAGGTTATTATTCTTGAATGTTATTATCTCTTCTGGAGGGATGCTGTCGTAGTATATGTTGCATATTTTATATACTTCAATAAGATCTCCTCTCAAGAATCGGTATGAGAGACTTGGAAGCGACAATTTTTTCAGACGAACTTGGTATGATAAGTCTCTAAGTGATGGAACAAATTTAGTAGCCCTCCTTTGGATTTTTTTTCTATTGCATTGCTGTCTTTTTGAAAAAATGGTCTGGTTGTTGTATGACCGTATTCGATCATTGGTCTCACTAACGATTTGAAGAGTTTAGAAAACAATGTTGAGTCAGTAAGAGAGAAATCTCTTCGAATAATTCTCAAGACTTGTGATACCTTAGAGATGATTGACTCGTAGTGCTTGGTGAAAGTCATGTCACTGTCTATTGTCACTCCCAAGTGTCGCTCTTCTTTTTGTATAGGTATCTGTTGTCCTTCAAACCACTAACAACAAAATATTGCTCCAATGAGGTCTTTCCCCTTTATTCTGTACAGGTTTCACCTAGTTTTTTTTTTCGTGGAGGGAAAAATAGTCATAAAACGTATTTTTAAATAAGCAAATTTATAGTTTTGCTATTTTCAATCAGTTTTTTATTGTTTTGTCGCTAATTTTTCTGCTATTTATGCTTAAAATATGTTACTAGTTTGTCGTGTAAGACCAAAACAAAAATATTTTAGCAGCAAATTTATAGCTTGAAGAATTTTTTTTTAGTGGGAAAGAATACTAAAAAACTATAAATAGCCAACTTTTCTGTAGCGTCTAGCACATGTTTGATCCATAAGCTTTGGTGAAGCGGGAGAGAGGTTAACAAGCTATAGTTCATCAGAACTAAAACTGCTTCACAATTGCATCGTTCATTTTTTGCCAACAACAAATATCCATTTTTTAAGTATCCCTCTGCGATATTCATATTCTTTTAATTTTTAGCGAATAAATAATCAAGGCATAGCCAAAGAGAAATAGAAAGATAACTCTTCTATTATTTTTTGGGTAAAAAGTTTGTCTTAATCTCATCACTTTGCATCTGTGAAGGATTTTTGTAAGCCAGTCGAATTCTTACTCATTTCTGGAGAGACAAATAGTCCTAAGTTCTTAAAAACAGATCTGTTTTAAAGCCGTCTGTGTAAAATTTAAAGCCAATAAAAGGAACAAAAAGTTAAATTCTGCCTAATGTGCTCTACTGGGTGAAATTTTGTGCTAGTAAAACACGCAAAACTTTTGGAGTCCCGAAATTCATGGAAAGTAGTCTCTTCCCTCTATTCCCATGTGGTATAGCTTATAATAGACCTAGATTTGGTTCCCAGGAATCTTTAATTTTTGTTGATTTTGCCAACAAAAGGAGAAAAAGATAGAAGTTATTTTGTGCAGTTTTAAACAATAGTTTAGGACAAGATCTGCAACTACAGAAAAGTAGATTATGGAAACAAAAATATGGTTTTATGTAATTGCATCTGACATTGTGTTTCTCCAAGATAGATAGTAGATAGCAAAATAGATAGTATAGATAATATATATATATGTATATTTTTAAGCGATCAATTGTGTATTTATGAATTAATGTATTTATTTATGTAATTTTTCAAGAAAACGGCTCCATACTTTTTATATATTTTTTTTTTCAAATTAGCACACTGAGATTTTCTGGCATGAAAAAAATGATCTAGATAGGTCACAAATTCGAGAAAATTTGTTTAGAATCTTAATTTTGGAAATTATTTTGCATGTAAATGACGTCGTATTCATTTTCTTCATGCTGCAGTCTAAAGAGCAAATTACATTATTTTTTTTCAGGGGGTGGAACCGCTTTTTGTGATCTAAGATGCATGCAAAATTATACAAGATGACAAATGATTCCGAAAGACTAAAGTAAAAGGTATGGAATAAGTGAGAGTGAGAATCAGAATCATACTGAATTGCAAATAAAAAAGTTGCACAGAATATCTGCAGTTAGAAGACAATCCGAACATTTATATATATAAATATATATATATATATACATATATATATATATATATATATATATATATATATATATATATATATATATATATATATATATATATATATATATATATATATATATATATATATATATATATATATATATATATATATATACCGTAGCTTCACCGTAGCTGCTAGAACTGAAAATGAGTTGATGACTATATTGAAACAAGGTATTTCTTCGATTGAAAAGTGGATGCGAGTAAATAAATTGAAACTGAATCATAATAAGTCGAATTTTTTGATTTATGGTAGAATTACTGGACATTATCCATGGATTAATAATATAGAAGTAGGGCACCATACTATTGTAAGATCTACTAGTACTAGATACCTTGGTGTTATAATTGATGAAAGCCTTAGTTTTAAAGACCATATTGCATCTGTTAACAGCAAATTGTCTCGTAATATTGGTATTATGCGTAAACTTAAGTATCTTTTTCCGTGTGAAATTCTGAGAATGTTGTATTTTTCTATGGTTCACCCATATCTCATTTACTGTTGTATGGTTTGGTCAAAAACATTCGTAACTCACCTCCATCCGCTCTGCGTAACACAGAATATGGCAATTAGAGTTCTTTATGGTAATCAAATTGACCTATCTGTATTGGTGAGGCATCTTTACCGCGAGTATAAAATTCTACCGTTGGCAGGAATATGTGTATTCTATAATGCTCTGTTTATGTTTAAATATTTAGCTTCGGAGTTACCATCATGTTTTTCAGGAATGTTTAGTCTTGCGTCTACTACTCACGATCATTTGACACGATCTTCTCAGTTGGTGCGAAGACCAGCTATGGTCACATCTAGGTCTAGGTTTTCAATTCGCCATGTTGTTCCGTTAGTTTGGGAGAGTTTGCCAGAGGATTTGAGAAATGTTGGAGGTTTGCAGGATTTTTGTAAGTCGCTAAAGAACCATTGTTTTGATGTGTATATTTTGAATGGATTATTCCACGCCACTTAAGTTTTGTTTTTGAGGAGGGTTTAGTTGCAGCTGAATATGATTATAATTATTTTAATTTTTTTTGGTGTTGTTTGGAGGTTGGTTGGTTTTGGGGTCCGGTAAGTTGAGCTATATTTGTTTTTTTTTTTTTATTATTTTTATGGTATTATCTATTTTTTTTTTTTTTTTTGTTGGTGTTTTCTTGGTTTTTTGATTTATTAGGTGGGTTTTCTCCCGCACAAGCATTGCTTCAGGGAATCGATGATGTATATATTTTTTTTTTTAAATAAACCCAATGTTACTTACTATATATATATATATATATATATATATATATATATATATATATATATATATATATATATATATATATATATATATATATATATATATATATATATATATATATATATATGAAAGACATATCGCCGAACCTTTGTTTCTTTCAATTGTTCAGGCTGTGGGACAAAAACTTCTTTTTCTTCCAACGATTTATCTAGTCCCTGTTTTTGATTCTCAAAAGTATGGTAGGTATTGATGACCTTATCTATGTCAAAATCCAATCATTATCGCTATCATTTTCAATTTGTTTGGTTCGTTACACCTCGGCTTATCTTTCGTCATTATGAAATACGTATCGCCGAACCTTCCTTTATTTTAACAAAGGTATGGGGCACGCGAAAGGCTTCTATATATAGATTCTCACTGTCGCTTGTCTTCTAAACGCAGACAATTTTAGCCTTTCCTTAATGTTATGACGTCTAAATGGACCTTAAATTAGAAGTGGTGCCTTTGTAAAATTACATTTTTTTTATTTGGACCTTTAACTTTTGCCTCGGCTTGTCTTTTGTCATTATGAAAGACATATCGCCGAACCTTTGTTTCTTTTAATTGTTCAGGTGGTGGGACAAAAACTTCTTTTTCGTCCAAGGATTTATCAAGTCCAGGTTTTTGATTTTACAAGGTATGGAAGGCATTGACGACAACCTTTGTTTCTTTTAATTGTTCAGGTGGTGGGTGCCAAAACTTCTTCTTTTGCCTTGGCTTTTCTTCTGTCGTTATGAATGACATGTCGCCAAAGCTTTGTTTCTTTTAATTGTTCAGGTGGTGGGACAAAAAATTCGTTTTATCCCAACGATTTATCCAGTCCATATTTTTGATTTTCAAAGTATGGTAGGTATTAATGACCTTATCCATGTCAAAATCCAAAACTCAGTAATCATCGCTATCGTTTTTAATTTGTTTGCTTCGTTACACCTCGGATTATCTTTCGTCATAATGAAATACATATCTCCAAACCTTTATTTTGTTTTTTTTATAAAGACATGGTAGGCATTGATGACCTTATCCATGTTAAAATCCCAAACCCAAACATCATTGCTATCATTTTCTATTTTGAAATGTTTTGATTCTTGCTGTCTAGGTTGATTTTCTTTGACTCGCTGCTCTTCATTTTCATTTTTGACTCCCTCCCTAGTTCTGTGTCGTATGTAACCGCGTGTGTCTTTTCCCTTTATTTTCATTTTTAACACGCTCTAATCGTCGTTTTCGAATATCTTTTAACCGCCCACCTCTTTACTCTTCATTTCCATTTTTGATACATTTTTGGATTTTGATTATTTCAAACAATTTAGCAATGGCCTTTGCTTTAGCTGTCCGTATTAGTGTTGTCGCATTTGATTGTCCAGGTTGTCAAATTTCACATCTTATCACGTTTGATGGTTCAGTTTTTGGTTCCAAAGAATCAACATTTATAGTAACTGTAACTGCAATTTTTCGTTTTTTTGGGCCTTTCAACTGACGTTTTATCATATAATTGACTGTTGCGTTGGAAAATTTTGAATTAAAGTGGGTAATCCTCTAGGTCCCCCTAACTACGGATCCCAGGGCATCTGATCGGGTTTCCACCTACCCTAGGAATAGCTCTGATGAGACGTTAATTAAATTCGTGAATAATATCTTTTTCAAAAGATTTCTCTCTTTGTAGAGGTTATTATAAAAGTAAAAATTCTCTTTGACGTTAATTTCTACCAAAATTGTCAACTAATTTCATAATTTTTTCGGTTACTACACATCACTGTCAGCTAGAACAGTAGACTAAAATTTGTGGAAAGGTCTAGTGATTGAAGCCTACTTGATAATTTAAACTGAATCACCGACTCAGGTAATATGCAGGCAAAACAAATCTTTTCTGCAATCCAGCGGTAACAGAATAGGCTAAGTAATTTTAAAATAATTTAGGAAAGCACCATTCAAGGACGAATTAATTTAAAATACATAAAATATAAATGAAAGACAACAGAATAATCAAGCAACAAACCTTTTCAAAAAACTTCAACTTACAATGATGACACTCGACAAAAGCTCAATTAAAATTGAGGTAAAAACATGGAATTTATTAAAACTGAAGATAAAAAGATGAAAAGTTATGTCATACTGTTTGCTTTTACGTTTGATTATTGAGAATGAGAAATTTTTCGAATGGGCATCTAAACTTCAAATTGACCTCCGAAATTGTTTTGTCATCTTTTTGCATTCACCCTTATTTTTGGAAATAACCTTTACGAAAATAAAAATCTAAGGACCAGTCAAGCATTTTGACACAGAAACAATACAAAAATAAAATAGAGAAATGAATCATTTTAAAAATCAGACTCTGAAATTGACCAATTTGGCCTTTGATCAAAAGAGGACATTTAAAATTAGTAAAGATTTTAAAATTATTAAAATTAGTAAAGACTAAAAATTAGTAAAGATTAGTAAAGAGAAGGTTCCATGGGTGTCAACTTTTACATCCAATGCTTTTATGTTGTGCTTTAATCGTTACTTTTATTATTTGCTATTATTTTGCTTTTATTATTTTCTTTTATGTTATTGCATTTATGTTTTCAACTCTAAAGAAAAATCCAGGTTTTATTTTGTGTTTTCCTTTATGTTTTAGCACTAAGAATAAGGAATTTTTTATATAGACTTCTAAAGCCAAATAAACTTTTAAAACCGTTTCCGTATGGACTTTTAAAGTTCAGATTGACTTCTAGGGTTGTTTTTCTCATCTTTAGGAATTAAACCTTATTTTTGGAGATAATTTTTACGAAAATAAAAAGTCAAAGATTACCAAGCCTTTTGAGACTAAAAAAATGAAAAATAAAGTAAAGAAAAAAAAAAAAAAAAATTAAGAATTGGACTTCGAAAGTAATTGATTTGAAGTTCAATCAATCGAGGACTTTTAAACTTCAAAAACATTTCGTGGTTCTTTTTATGTACAGTTTTACACTCTTATCCTTTATTTTTTGCTTTTTGCTTCTTATCTTTGCTTTTATTATTTGTTTTTATGTTATTCCTTTTATGTTCTAAACCCCAAAGAAATGTACAGGGTTTTTAGAGTTTTATCTTATGGTTGACCGCTTGAATAAGATTTCCACATGGATTTCTGAAGTCATACAGACTTTTAAGGTAATTTTTGAATGGATTTCTAAAGTTCATATTAGCTTCCAAAATTGTTTTTGTCATATTTCGGAATTGGACATAATTTTGGAAGAAAATGATTACTAATATAAAAGCTAAGGGTCAACCAAGTGTTTTCCCTAAAAGAAATGTATATAAACAAAAAAAAAGCTTTTAAAAGGGTTTTAAGCAATCACTTTCGGTAACGATCAATTAGGATTTTGAAAGGCTCATTTATACATGCTACAGACCCCTAAGATTTGTTAGATTAACTGAAAAGAGAATATTTCAAATATTTTCAAGAAATACTTAAAATAGTTTCAAGCTCCTTTGGATCTAGGATGAATAATTCAGTAAAAAAAATTTTATTCTAAAAATAGAAAACTTTGTCTGCCACACGATAGAAATATATTCCTTATTTGATCCCCTTTAGCTGTATCTTTGGCAACAGCTAAATTTTATAAGTAAACTTCTCTCCCCAAGTTTACTTTCTAAGCCTGTTTCCGAAACTTTAATTTGCTTACTTATGCAAATTGAGCATTACTTAAAGCCCTTTGCCATATCATTTCTGATGTATTCTAAAAATGGGACGATTTTATGCAGCTGTGTCTAAGCAAATTCAGTCCAAATTTTTGAGTTACATATGGGATCGTTCAGCTCACTTTTTCTAGTCAAACTATTGGAGTCAGATATGTTTCCAGTTGCCTTTGTTTCAAATCAGCACTACTGTTTGTTTCTTTATACAAATTGTCATCAGCAGTCTCTACCTTAGTAGAGGTCAGGGTACTTGTGTATTATACGGCAAACACTCAAGTGCTTCATTTAATTAGAATTCGTTTCTTTGGTGCTCAATCCTAATGAAATATCACAAAATATGATGAAATTATAATACGTTAGAAACAAATTTGGCCTATATATTTGCACATTTTAATCTGTATAGATTTTCACGTGGTAGGTCTGTTTGATATGTTTTTTTTTGTGAATATTGGTATTTAATAAAAATGAATTTTCTCTCTCACATTAGGGGAGTGGGGGTAAAGTATAGCGGGTCTTCATGCAACATGTGTTAGATACAATTGTTCTGCATATTATGAAGTAGGGTTTGTTCTCTAACTTTACGCTGTCCAAATACTTTACCCCCCTCCAATGTACAAATATATAGCCCAAATTATATATTTCCTATTCTGTCACTTGTCTCTGTCTTGTCTTACGCTAAGCTGAAAGAAACCTACGAAGAAACCGGTTTTTTCTCAGCGAAAAACGATTTTTACTTAACGAAGAAACGAGTTTTACACACTGTCAACTGCAGTGTTTGCCTTATAATACACAATTACCAAGGGCAGAGACGGAAATTTGACACTTTTTCCTGTAAGGAGGTTGTTAAACGGGTAAAAAAAAGTTCATGTATTGGAAAAATGACTTACAAAGAACTTGTAATGTTACTGATGTCTTGATTGGGGCTTCCCCTTTATCCAGCATGACTTGGTTTGTTGCCTCACATGTTAAAACTCGGCCATTATCCTCCTTGTTAACCTTCAAACTCAAATGACTCCGTGTTTCATACGTCTTGTCCGTCTAAAACGAGATTTAACATACAAGAGACAGCATTCATGACTAGAAACATTGCTTATACAGTATAACAAAATAATTGTACATGAAAGTGAATTCTTCCTATCTTAATAATTTTCGTATCTAATTTGTTTAAAATCCTGGGCATTACGTGCCCTTGTTGGACTAGAACCCGCAGAAATTAGTGCAAACAGGATAATGGCTATTGCCAAAAAAAACTCCTCAAGGCCTGAGCGTCATTTGTAGTCTTCCTGGCATTAATAATAATAATAATAATAATAATAAAAAAAATCTGGTACTAATGAACCCACAGCTATGAGGGATAAACGATAAAGAACACCTATATCTTTTAACCAGAAAACTTTTTTAACCAGAAAACTTTTTGGATTGGGAAGGAGAGCTAGTATTCACTCCAAAAAGCTAAGCAGATATGTTTTACTTGGGGATTTTGTAGAAACCGTAGAATTTTAGGGATGGAGAAGAGCGTGTTAGTATACAAGGAAGTGCAGCAAACCCGAAACGACCAAGAAATCCAAGAGTGACAAGCCCAAAGAGACCAGTTTATATATTTGAGGTTTTACTCCCGAGCAAAAGAGTGTTGGGGGGATGACGTTTATTTTAAATTTCGATTGAATGGAGAGGATTGGAAGAAGTTCCTGTTGATGAGAGGGCATAGTTTGAATTTAGAAGAGGAATTTTTTTATAAAGTTTAGGTTGGTGGCTTTTGACCGATGTGTGAATGAGAATCTCTTTCATTCTGTATCCGAGTGTAAAGAGCTGTCTGAGTTGCGGAATGAATGCTTTGGAAGACTGTTTGGGAGTAACTGTTGGTTAACTAAGCGGATGTCTGAGAGGAACGCGTGTTCTACTAAACAGTTGTGTAAGTTCGTTCGCACAGGGGATAAACATAGGATGTTTGAGGGAAAAGTTTGTCAAGGATTTTAGGAGTTTAATTTTATTATGATTGTTGCTTTTCGGTTAAAAATTTTACCCTAGTTTGTATTTTGTTCTTCGACTTTATTTGTGGCAAACAGGCAAACAATTGAAGACCGACTAGAACCAGGTGAACAGTCGTAAGACAGGGAAGACTTAAAGTTACATCTATGTGAACCTGTTCTTATAAAACAGTAAATGTTTGAATGAAGAAGTTACTACTCTTTATTTTCTATTCTTTTTTACGGATATTCCTCGGAGATTGAAGTTTTTGAGACATAATTGAGCTGTAAACTCTTCTCAAGCGTGTGCACTTGTGTTGCAACTCCTTCTATTCTTGAGTTTTGAAGAGGTTTCCACAATACAGGACCCTCAGTGTTTATATAAAATTTGTAAACAAAAATAATAGCTTTGAAGATATGTTAAATGAGAATAGAAACTTGCAGATGAGGAGGGAGAATTGGAGACGGGATATTTCAAATTTATAGCTTATACTTGGGCTGTTCCGAAGCCAACTTGATTAAGTCTAATCTTTTATTTCGAAATTTAAGCTGTCAAGTACTTGTTAGACAAAGGAAGTTAGAGGATCACAGAGATACTCCTTTAGGATTGGCAACAAAAATTCGCCATTAATTTCTAAACATCTTTTTGCTATCCTGGACATTTTCTAAAAAGATAATTTGCTCAAAGTCAAAATTAGCTATTTAGCTTCGCTAAACAGTTTTTCCGTTGTTTGTTTCGCGGTTTGTCTAACTGTCTTCTGAGAAGTCAGATCGTTTTCAGGAAAAGAATAATCACGAGTAAAAGTAATTTAGTATATGAGAAAAAAATATATTAAAAACCCAAATTTACAGAGCATTATCCTTCCCTTAACAAGATCTAGTATAAGCCTTATACCAGATTTGCAACTCAGAAATACTTTCAAATGTTTTGACTTTAATCTAAAAAACACTAATTGTCTTAGTAGTTTGATTAATTTGAAATAAACTACTTTTCTTCTATTTTACATTCTATCCCGTTTTACTAAAATCTAGCCAAGGTTTTTTTCTCGTGGTAATTGCTTTAGATTTGCCATGTAGGTCGCATTCACCCATTTTCCTTAAAGGAAAATGTTTTGTGATAAGGAGGTAATAAAAATCTATGAGTACTGGGGTAACCGAGGGCAACAACTCATCAATTTATCCTGAATTTTTGTTTCTAAGATAGATTCCCCACTTACAGAGTTATTTTAGATAAGAGACCCTATCACATGACAGAAATGAATAAAAATTGAAATTACAACATATCTGAAATTGTATTTGTTTTGAAAAACTAAAACTAAGTTGTATCTAAATCCCCCAAAGATTAAAATTATGTTAGCAACAATAATTCCTACTGATTTTTATTGAAATTCTACCAGCCACCGGCTTAGTTGTTTTCCCAGCAGGGAAGTCTTTGGATCTATCCTTGGACATCCAGATTTCTTGTCACCTATTATAGTAAAATCAGGGGATTTAAGCTTTGACAAGGGAGGGGGTATATTAACAGCAAGACTCCCCTGCCTCTTAGAGTTTTTCGTTTCCAATAATTTGAAAGCTTTGGTCATTTGTCTAGTTGGACGTTACAGGTTTCAGACAGTAGCCAGAAATGGTCATCGTTCGCACTTTGCAGATCGCAAACATGATGCTAGGCCTCGTATTTCGACCTTGTTAGATTCAATAATTGACATTTCTCTCTTACTTAATACGGCCTTTTCTTATGTTTACGCAACAAGCTTTCTCACTTAGTGCTAAAAAGTACTAAATAAAGTTCAAGGTAGGTCGTCAACTTTATTTAGTCTTGACGCTATACCAGTTTCTCTATCTGTAACAGAAATCTGACAAAAGTTAAGAAGACGAAGTATTAGTAAAGAACAAATGAAATGAAATTAGTGCTGGAGCAAACTTTTAAACCAATTTCTTGCAATACTAATTTTGCGCTTCTGGAATACCAGTGTAGTGAAGCAAAAGTTTCCGCTTCTGAAATTCAAGTGTAGACGTGACTATGATGTGGCTCGTGCATAACATACAAAAAGTTGGCAAAATCTGAAACCAAGAAACACCCCAAAATTGCCCTTAAAGGCCCGAATTTTTGCCTAAATTAAAAAATAAATACTTTGGCTTCGAATGGGTTTTAAGGGTATTTTACTATGTATTTGGACCTACTGAGAATGAATAGTCTTTTTAAAATTACTTTAGACTTTAATTTCACCCAGAAAGCTCATTTCACGGAAAAAGACGGAAAATTTAATTTTCTTCCAAAGCATTTTGTAATGTGATTTTATATCTTATCTTACCTGCTGAATTACACAATATTTAGGTAAGAAAGATCTTACGATTGTAGTTCGTATGGCCAAAGCTTCTCAAGCAACCCAAAATTGAGCCAAAAGTCAAACATAATTTCAATTAGCCTTTGAAGCTACGCTAAGAAAATCTACGCATTGAGTGTGTACATTTGAAAACATTGAGCAATAGAAAACGAGTATTCTATTAGTGTTGAAGTTCTGAGAAGTCCCTACAGTTTATCTCTTTCAAATTTTATCCTTAAAAGATGCTCCAGTTTCAACTCCAAGACTCCAGCTCTTCACGCCGCTACGTTATTAATGGAGGATGGTTGCCGCTACGATGGAAGGTGGTTGCAACACAGGACACTATGGCAATTAGAGCTACTTTAGGGGCCTATATATGACAAGTATTGGGCATACTTGAGGAAGACGATATCTTAGGCAAATGTAGCTGTAGATCTTCAACCGAAGACTACGCTAGCCGAAAAAGAAAAAAGGATCTCTGGGCATTAGATCCACTTCACACCTTCTATGTCACTTTTGGTTATGAAGGAAGAATTTATTAAGGGCATAGTGAGCAAGCACAGGGTCATTTTGCCATTTTTGCTACGGCTCGAAAAACCACCTTTTGTACCAATTTGAAAGCAAGCCTACTGCAAAGTATTTTATTCTTAATATTTGTTTCATTTATTGAAGTAAAATAAAGTAAAAACGTTTATAACGTATTTAGTTTTCAGTAAAGCGCAAAGCCGTCTTGGTGACGCTGCAACTGACAAACTAGTCTTGCAAGCCTGCCTGGGCTGTGACACTGCATCAATACTGTACAGTTTTGGCAAGCAGGTCGGGCTCACGCTTGTGAAACCATCTTCGTACTTCCGTCTTCCGTACACAAAGCAGTCTTGGTGACGCTGCAACTGACAAATTATTCTTGGAAGCCTGCCTGGGCTGTGATACTGCATCAATACTGTACAGTTTCGGCAAGCCGGTCGGGCTCACGCTTGTGAAACGTGACGAGTATTTCGCAAAGCTGGTTCAGTTTCTATAAGGCTTAAGCTATTATAAAACTAGAAAGGTAAAACACTGCTATCCCTATGACGTGGGCTTTTCATTTGCAAACTGTCAATGTTGATATCCTTTGTCAGCCTTGAAAGACCTCCACCAAAACCTTCAGCTGTTCAAGACGACTTCTATCAAGTTTTGTTTCGGATAGCTGAGTGGAACAGAAATCCCTTTAGTCTGGACCCTACCACTTGTGGTTGACGCTTTCAAGATGGTGAGTTTATGTCAATTATGACAGAATGGAAACCCGCCTCGGAGTGGCTGTTTAGAGTCGTCAAGTACTCGTGGCAGTCGGGATGTCAATCGTCAAGATGCTGGTGTCGAAAATCTGGGCTGCGATGCACTCCTGCCTGTTTTGAATGTTTAGATGAGCACAGTATGAGCGTAGTTGATGACACAAAGATCCAACATAAGTGTGAAGCTGAAACAGATATTAGCGCAAAATCAATGCTGTGATTTAATAAAAGATACGATGCAAATCAGTTTTAGAAATTGTGTTTCTTAAATTTTATGTGATTTTTGTAAGCTTTTACAAGTCATTTTCGAAGCACGGCTTTTTTTTAAACATTATTTCGGAACTCCAAGTGACCGAAACGAGGGATAAATTGCACCGCAACTTTTCACAAAGAACTAAAGGCTGATTGTTTTGCTTAAATTATATTACACAGCTCTTTGTACTTAATTCTCTTGTGTCACATGACCAGTTTAATGACCAATTTAGGTGACCAGTTTAAATGTCTGGTCATTTAGTCACATGACCAGTTATTATCCTGTTTTTCAAAAGCAATTGGTTTTGAACTTTTAGCCCAATCTTGGGCTGCCAAAGAAGTATTGCCTACATGATTTTGAGGTCGCAAGGTCTTGTATGCCTAAAATGTTTGTAATTCAGCAGGTAAAATAAGGTATAAAGGGACATTCCAAAATATTTTTTAAGGAAGTAAATTTTCGGGCTCTTTTCTGCAACATTTGGCTTTTGGTGAAACTAAAGTATAAACAATATTTTAAGCTGATCTTCGCTTTCAGCAGGTCTCAATACACAGTAAAAGACCCTTGAAACTGCACTAAAAGCCAAAGCTTAAATTTTTTATTTTAGGCTAAAATTAGGGCTCTGTTTTAATTAATGAAACTAGACACGTGAATAATTATATTGAAGGGTAGATGGAAAGATAGCAAGGGGATATACTAACTGCAATCAAGAGGTCGTCAGCTCTAGGCCAGGTGGTGTATTTCTCGGAGCGCCAAGTGTATCGTTCTGCGTGGCAGAGCTCCGTCACACTTGGCATAGCTCCACCACACTTGAAACAGTTTAACCATGCTTAGTACAATTCCTCCACGCTGGGAAAAGTTCCACCAAGCTTGGCACAGCTTCGCCATGTGTAGTACACTTCCACGACGCGTGGCATAGTTCTGTCATACTATTTTTCATTATTATTGTCCTTCAAATTGTACTCACTCTCACCAGGACGGGGTTGATTTGGAAATTATCTAATCTGTATTCAGCTATACCACTTGGGCTATAATTTAGTAGCTGAATTTAATTTATTGATTGTTAGAAACTTCGCTCTCTAACCAACAATAGACGTTTCAAACAAATTCTTGACTCTGTTTTTATATTTATAACAGTTTCTTTATCTTGACAGACAGCATCCAATGGAAGCATGTGGTCTAGTAGCTTATTGATGCCCGAGTTGGTCTGAAAGATCTGTCTCTCGTGTTAAGTAAAGCAAGTATGTAGTAATAATTCTAAAAATAATTTAAAACAATCTGGATCAGAGCTGTTCAGTGTGGTGTGACATTGTTCTACTTGGTAAGATGGAGTGACGTAATACGGACATGGATCAGCTTACTGATCCATAGCCTCTTCGACTGAATATTATTGCGTGAAGTCTGTGGACATAATTAAACTTGGAAATAGTTAAGAATAAAATCCCGGAGCACAAATTGCCTAAAAATACATCTTTATCGCCAGAAGTAAAGTTCGATACCGGGTATTGTATACTTACCGACCGCTAGAGAGAGAAAATTTCGACTCGGCCTAAAAAGTTCGCTTTTAACGTGACGTTCGTTCCAGATTCAACGGTATGCTCCATGGCACTTCACATATTACTTTTGCCTAATGCTGACCATCGAAGAACGTCATTAACGCGCACTATTTAGTTTCGCTGATCCAAAGTGCGTATTCCAATTTAATTATATTACTTAAATAGTAGTATAATTAAATTGGAAATACTGAGTCCTGCCACAAAACAAATCTGTAGGTTTGCCCTCTAAGGACAACTAGTTAATAACTTCAGTATATAGCACATGCCACTTTAGTTAGACATGTATTAAATACGCTGAAGAACACCTTAAATAGCCAATGAGGTGTATGTTACTGTTGCTATGTAGATGCTGAAGTGAAAAAAAAAAAAAAAACGCCGTAAAGACCTACTTATTCATGTTGATTTGATTTAAAAGATATCAATGCGGGGGGAAATGCAGTGAAAAGGGACATGAGTATGAATTTTGACATAAAATTATTTTCGGCAGCAAAAGAAAATGTAAAAAGTTCGAAAGTACATATTTACAACATACTATTACAAATTATATTATCTCGTTTATTGTTGTAGACTTTTTATATTTATGTCTATATCACTATTCCCATTGAATAGTTTCAATACATGATTCTTTCTTTTCTCGCGTTTTTTTCTGGTATGTGCCGTGATTACTATGTATTTTACATTCTGGAATTACCGTCTAAATACAGGCTTAGGTGTTACCTAAACTATGGGATAGAGCACAGGGCTGGGAAGGTATTCTTAGTCGCAACTAAAATCAACAAAATTTTGAACACTAAAAGAACGTTTGTGTCAGTGACATATTATTTTCAAGTAGCCCTTTTATAGACTTATATATTTTATATATTATATATTTTATATTATATATTTTATATATTTTAAATATATTTTATTAAGAAATAATTGAAATATGCTTTTAAGATTAAAACAGAAATCTAAAAATTATTATAAAATTAGCCGTAATCGAATGAACCTAACTTCTAAAAGTTATCTTTGATAGCAGCTGCTCTTTTGACATTACACTTGTGACTTCTATTTAACCTAGTTTATAGTTAGTCGTTTTAAGATGACACGTAGTTAAGGATTTTAAGCGTGACCAATTAGGAATATTGTTTTATAAACAATAACACATTTTCAAATTGCAAGAAAAAGTTTAGTATATCATAAAATGTTATATTACAATAAGAAACATTTTTTTAAACTCAAGGAAATGCACTAAACTACAAAGATGAAAGGACATAGTCACTTACCAACACTTCTTCCGTCTTGACACGCTGCATGCAAGTAATATCATTTGAAATAAGGCTGTGTTGAATAAATTTATTTTTAATAAGGTCACACTGACAAATGGATTTACTTACTGGATTTTCGCAGAATGAGCGCTAAGAGAGCTATACCACATAAGGGTTCAAACCTCAAATAAAATATAAAAGAAGAGGGAAAATTCTAGAGATAATGAGGTAAAAATAATGTCCTCCAGTGTCTCCACAGGAAGATATTTTAGCCCCCCCCCCAATTCCTAATGTAAATACAAAATGAAATAACACAGTCGTTGTTAAACCAGGAACGCCAAAACCAAAACCCAAAGCAAAAAATAAATTTAAAGCAAAATTAATAGTTTAAAAAGAGTTTTTAGTTTGACAAATTTTTTAATTTTTTAATTTTTTTTAAATTTTTAGTTTGACAAATCCTCCATTCTGTTAGATATCTTGCTTAGCTCTTTCCCAACTTACGTTGAATAGGATATTCAACCCTAACTCCTTGCTCTGCTACAAACGAAAATTGACATTCCTTCCTACTGTTCAAGCAGGAACGCCAAAACCATAGCGGTTTTAGGCCTCATAATCTGGGAACAAGCTTCATCACAGGAGTGTAAAAATATAAAATAAAAGGAATTTGATATCATATTTTTAAAAATTGGGGGGGCTATCCCTTTCCCGTGTAAAGAACCCCACAACTGGCCAAAACCAAAGTCAAAAGCAATGCATAAAGAGAGAACAAAATCAATAGTTTAAAAGAGCTTGGTTTAGTTTAAAAGAGCTAGTAAATTCTATGATAAACCTTCAATCCATAAGTTTTTTTTAGATCCGTTCCTACCTCACGATAATTACTGTATCATAAGAAAAAGAAAAGAAAACTAGATCAAAGATAAGGCAAAAATGAAGGGGGGGATTATGTTATCCTTTTTTTAGCAAGGGTTTTAATGTCCATGTCCAAAGATACGATAAGAAGAAAGATATATCCTTTTGTACTGAGGTTTTATCTGGTAATTTAAGAGGCAAGGGGGTAATTGTTTAAGAATTACTAGAAAAACATCCTTACACAAGTTCTCAACAAAAGAAGTATAAAGTGGTAAAAGCGGGAGCGATTTCAACATTATATCGATTTGAACTTAAAGGTTGGATTTTAATTGAATTTAAATTTGACACAAAAGGTCAAATCACACTCAAAGACCTAATCAAACAGTTCGTGGTAACGGAATGTAAGTAAGGAGCGACCCGGCTTAAAGGTATCCGACGCTCCATAAAACAGAATTTCTGTACCAATAGATACAACGAAAGACTCAAATTTTAATTCTGATTTCAAATATATAAGTTTCATCAAGTTTAATTCTACTCATCAAAAGTTACGCGCCTGAGAAAATTTGGCTGATTTTCGAAAAAAGGGGGAAAAGACCCCTAAAAATTATAGAACATCAATGAAATTCACACCATCATATTCAGCGTATCAGAGAACCCTACTGTAGAGGTTTCAAGCTCCTATCTACAAAAATGTAGAATTTTGCATTTTTTGCCAGAAGAATGATCACGGGTGCGTCTTTATTTGTTTGTTTGTTTTGTTGTTTTTTTTTTGTTTTTTTTTTCCCAGGGGTAATCGTATTGACCCAGTGCTCCTAGAATATCGTAGTAGGGCTCATTGAAACGGAAGTTAAAAGTTCTAGTGCCCTTTTTAAGTGACCAAAAAAATGGAGGACAACTAGGCCCCCTCCCACGCTCATTTTGTCTCAAAGTCACCCAATTAAAATTCTGAGATAGCCATTTTGTTCAGCATAGTCTAAAATCTAATATGTCTTTGAAAAGTCGTAAAATCTAATAAATCTAAATATGTCTTTTACGATGACTTAATCCCCCACAGTTCCCAGGGGAAGGGCTGCAAGTTATGAACTTTGCCCATTGCTTACATATTGTATTGGTTATTGTTACATATTGCTTACCATTGCTTACATATTGTATTGGTTATCACGGGTGCGTGTTTATTTGTTTGTTTGTTTGTTTGTTTTTTTTTGTTTTTTTTTTCTTTTCCCCATGGGTAATAGTATTTAACCACTGGTACTATAATATCGTAGGAGGGCTCAATGGAAAGGAAATTAAAAGTTCTAGTGCCCTTTTTAAGTGACCAAAAAAATAGAGGACAACTAGGCCCCCTCCCACGCTCATTTTTTCTCAAAGTCACCCAATTAAAATTCTGAGATAGCCATTTTGTTCAGCATAGTCTAAAATCTAATATGTCTTTGAAAAGTCGTAAAATCTAATAAATCTAAATATGTCTTTTACCGTGACTTAATCCCCCACAGTTCCCAGGGGAAGGGCTGCAAGTTATGAACTTTGCCCATTGCTTACATATTGTATTGGCTATTGGGAAGTATACAGACATTTTCAGGAAATATTTTTTTCTGGTGGGGGGGGGGCTGGAGGAGGGGGTTACTCGGGAGAATCTTTCCATGGAGGATGTTTCTTTGGGGTAAGGGACATTTCTATGAAGGGGGTGCTGGATTTCCAAGCATTATTCAAAAAACGATCAGAAATTAAATTTAAAAAAAACGAGTTTTTTTAACTGAAAGTAAGAAACAACATTAGAACTTGAAATGAACAGAAATTATAATGTATATGAGGGGATTATTCCCCAGTCAATACCTCGCTCTTTGCGCTACAGTTTTTTTTTAGTGCTTTCAAAAGAGCTATCTATTCTAATTAAACGGCCTTTGTGATTCAGGGGTTTGTGAATAAAGAAAAAATTGAACTTTTAACGTAAAGAGCGTGGTACTGACTAAGGGGAGAACCCCATCATATACGTAATAACATATACGTAATAAAAAAACAAGTGATACGGCTCAATAGTAATCGAAACTTTTAAAAACGGAACTTTGATGTCAATAAATGTATCAAAAGAATGGGCTTATAATGCTGATTTTATTAAGTTTAGTATTACTCATCAA
The DNA here is from genome assembly GCF_049724085.1 of Artemia sp. Qi Xiang Cuo. Lineage (NCBI taxonomy): Eukaryota > Metazoa > Arthropoda > Branchiopoda > Anostraca > Artemiidae > Artemia > Artemia sp. Qi Xiang Cuo. The sequence goes on along the minus strand of NC_142800.1, from coordinate 4,610,989 downwards.
AGGCTACTAGCCTGAGAAAATTTACCTGATTTTTTAAAGAGGGGGGAAACATCCCCTAAAAGGGAAAGAATTTTAGTGAAAATCACACCGTCAGATTCAGCGTATCAGAAAACCCTATAACATAGGTTTCAAGCTCATATCTGCAAAAATCTGCAACTTTGTATTTTTTGCCAGAAGAAAAATATACGAATATAGAAGTTCGTTACGAAAGTTAATTTGTAAATTACGTCAGAACCATATTTTGAGACAGCCATTTAGCAACAGAAAAGAAAATTTTTTATGCATATTTTGTTTACTTATTCAATGACGGTGAGCCAAAATAAAAGCTGCATTAACTAAAAAATGATCAGAAATTAAATTAAAAAAACAAGTTTTTTAAACTGAAAGTAAGGAGCGACATTAAAACTTAAAACGAACAGAAATTATTCCGCATATGAAAGGGACTGTCCCCTCCTCAACGCCTCGCTCTTTACGCTAAAGTTTGACTCTGTCTTACAACTTTATTTTTTAAAACAATAAAAAACTTTAGCGTAAAGAGCGAGGCGTTGAGGAGGGGACAGCCCCTTTCATATACGGAATAATTTCTGTTCATTTTAAGTTTTAATGTCGCTCCTTACTTTCAGTTTTAAAAACTTGTTTTTTTTATTAATTAAACATAAAGGCCAAATGCTGGCATATTATAAACAAGGCTTCCTGTCCATACAAGATTTCACTGTTTATTTATGCAGTTAATCTGCAAAGGGTTGCCACCTGATACCTTAGAAAATGGAATTACTCGGTTTGGATTCTGATCGGTTCCTCTACAATAGACTGCATTAGATAAACTTATTCTAAACTTAGCACTAACGTAACTGTCAATTTAAACTATATAGACGAGAACATACGGGTAGGTATAAACTAAGAATAGATGGGGCTAGTAGTCACAAAAAGAGCTCAATATGGAGTTTTAGAACTTGCAGCACTCAACAAAAGCTAAATGAAAGCAAACGTGGCTGGGGATTGCTCCTTGGCCACGGACTGAAGGACTTGCTATGACAAAGGATTAAACAAATTTGAACTTTCTACGGGAGGTGAAGCTCGAATTAAAAATAGTAAAATATGAATTTGTTACTCCTTTTATAACAAATGATGATGGGGTTTCCAGTTTCACAATTCCCAATCTATTTCAAAAACGTAAAAGCAGAACCATACTTATATTTTGATTTTGGAGAAACAGTCAATTTTTTGAGGAGAGTCAAAAAATAAACATAAGCATCTTCATTATCAAGTAACTGAAAGTAGATATCTTTTTAGACTTGCCGACATATGCTTATAGTCTTTATGTGGTATCATATATTGATACCATATGTGCTATTATGTGGTATCATAGTCATGTGGTATCGTCATATTACCCCAAATTGCCAAACATCGTAAAAAAGGTAAAAATCATAAAGCTACTGAAAATTTGATTTAAAGGGAACGGGAGTGGGATACAGGTATAAGGGGAGTGGCATTTGAACGTACCTATAAAATTATTAAAAAAAAACTTTTTCCCCAAAATAAGTTTTTCAAAAAAAAAGAAAAGAACTCCATTAGATAAAAATGAGCAAAAATAAAATCAAATAATTTACCAAGCGTGAAACTACCACAAATCAGCATCGATAAATAAATGAAACCCAAAACGAACAGAAATTACAATAAATAGCCGAGTCAAATTCAAAACGAGAAGAAATTAGCATGAGTAGGGCTCAATACCCCCTATGCCCTCCCAAGGCCAGAACATAATTTGCACTTTGCTGAAAAAATATAAATATTTTTACATTTATAACTTTAATAAATAAATTAATATTATCATTTTGATTACTAAATATCAATATATATATATATATATATATATATATATATATATATATATATATATATATATATATATATATATATATATATATATATATATATATATATATATATATATATATATATATATATATATATATATATATATATATGTATATGTATGTATATGTATATATATATATATATATATATATATATATATATATATATATATATATATATATATATATATATATATATGTATATATATATATATATATATATATATATATATACATATATATATATAAATATATATATATATATACTACTACTACTACTAACAACTCACTGCAACACCAAGCTGCCTGAGGCCAACACAGCTACGCACGCTCCTCCTCCATCCCAATCTATTCAAAGCCTCCCTTTTTACACCTGCCCACGAAGTTCCCATTTCCTTTGAATCTTTCTTTATGACGTCCTCCCACCCCAGACGGGGACGACCTGCTTTCCGTTTAGCCCTAGATGGTTGGCCGAAAAGAACAATCTTCGGCAATCTGTCATCCTTCATCCGCACTACATGCCCTAACCACCTCATCCTTTCTTTCATTATAGACCTAGAAAGCGGTATTGAACCACATTTTTCGTGTAGCCTATTGTTTGAAATACGGTCAGTTAGCCGGGTACCCAGAACAATCCTTAAGCAATTTCTCTGGAAAACACCTAGCCAATCTTCATCCGCTTTTCGGAGCGTCCATGCTTCAGAGCCATATTTGACCACTTTCATCACTGTAGCTTCTAAGATTCTAATCTTGGTTTGCAGACTTATCTTCCTATTCTTCCCGACTTTTTTTTAACTGTGAAAAAACACCCTGAGCCTTGGCTATTCTATTTTTAACATCTTCACTGCTCCAACCATCTTTACTAATAATACTACAAAGGTAAGTGAAGCTGCCCACCTGATCAAATCTTTTCATTACCCAACGTCACCTTTTCATCTTCACTTATTCCTAGCCTTAGTGACTTAGTCTTCCTAACATTAATTTTCAAACCAATACTAGCACCCTGAACTCGCAAAACCTCTAAAACTTCATTCATTTTGCTCACACTTTCATCTAGGATGCTTAAATCATCAGCATAATCCAAGTCCAGGAGACTTTTTCCTCCCCATTTGATTCCGTGGTCTCCCATTGCCTTTCCTGTGCTCCTTAAAACAAAATCCATAAAAATAATCCATACAAACGGGGATAGAACACAACCCTGCTTAACTCCTGATTTAATACAAAACCAACTGATAACCTCAGTTCCTACCTTAACCGCAGCAGTGTTATTCTCGTACATAACACTAATCACTTTAATGTATTTGTCTGGTATACTATACAAGGATAAAACCCTACTCAAAGCTCTTCTATCAACAGAATCGAACGCTTGCTCATTATCTATAAAACTGAGGACCAAAGGTGTTTGAAAACTCAGGCACTTCTCAATTATTAGCCTAAGAGGGAAAATTTGGTATACACATCCTCTACATTTTATAAAACAGCACTGCTCTTCTCTTAAAACTTTTTATAAGTCATCTATCAGTCTAAAAAGCATCATATTACAAAGTAATTTACTACCTACAGAGACCAGACTAATGCCTCGATAATTACAACACTCATTTTTATCACCTTTCTTATAAAGTGGCTTAATTAAGGTTTTCCTAAAATCGTTAGGTACTTCCCTTTTTCAAAAAATCATATTCATAATCTTCAATAACTTATTTCTAACCTCGGAGCCTACTATATATATATATATATATATATATATATATATATATATATATATATATATATATATATATATATATATATATATATATATATATATATATATATATATATATATATATATATATATATATATATATATATATATATATATATATATATATATATATATATATATATATATATATATATATATATATATATATATATATATATATATATATATATATATATATATATATTAAACTGACAATGCACATTAATTTGTAGCTACTGGCCCAACTCCTTGCATACGGCGCATAGTATTAACTAACGAGCCTCATATAACCCATTCTCGACCATTAATAAACAGAAAGTGTGTATTTTCTTCGACCTACCAGTTGATACGCAGTCTTGATACAATACTACCGAACCATCATCGATGTCATTATCCAATCTTACCGTTACTACTGGATAGATTATCTATGGGAGTAATAGTATCAATGGAGAGGAAGGGGAATTTAGGATCAATTCGATTTATAATAGTTTAATTAAAAAGCAGGTAAAATATTCAACCAATACTGATTTTAATAATTGTTCTGAAACAAATGATGACCTTGCGAACAAAGGTCAGAATGGCTTAAATGCTGGGAAAAGTAAACAAACTGCAGTTAGGCTTGCAACCAAAAGAATCCGTTCAATTTATAATTCATAATATGGTTGATGAACTTGAAAGATTTAATTAGGGGTTATGGGCCGGGGTTTTCGATAAATTTCCATTTATACATTGATTTTGAGGAGACGAATAGCATCATTATAGACATTCGCTTTTGTTTATTGCGTTAAATACGCCAGTGCATGGAACTGTTATTTAATATGTGAGTTTGATTCCTATTTATTTATTTATATTTACTTTTCTTCTCTTTTGTTTTCTCTCTCTCTTTGCGGGTATAGTTTGTTGTATTTCGATCTAAGTTATTTTTAAAAAAATAAAATATTTTTTTCTCTTTTTTCCCGTTGAGAAAGGTTCCCGGACGTGGGGCCGAAATATTCGGAGTGTTTTTTTTTTTTTTTTTTTTTAATTAACTGTTCATTTTGTTGTTATTTATTCACTGCTTTATTAAAATTAAAATCTGTTTTTCTTGCTTAATTTTTCGTAAATGGAAAAGCAGTGTGGTCAAAGAAATTATTCAAAAACAGAAAGTTTGTATTCTCTTGGACTTACCAGCTGATACTCGAAGTCTTGATGCAGTACTGCCAAACCATCGGTGTCATTTTCCCATATTAGTAGCTACTGGCGCCAGTAGCTACCGTAGTGCCAGTAGCCACTGGAGAAGCTCCTTGTATTAGGTGCTTAGCATTAACTAGCGAACATTATATAAACTCCTTCTTTGCCATTTAAAAACTAAAAGTGAGAATTTTCTTTGACTTACCGATTGATGCTCAGAGTCTTGATGCGGCATTACCGCATCATCGGTGTTATTCTCCCACCTCACAGTAGCTGCTGGCCTAGCTCCTTTTATTAGACACACAATATTAACCAATGAGCCTTCAATCACAGGTCCATCTGGTCCTTCTATGCTAACACTCACCGGTCGAACTGAAAAATGAAGAGATAAGTTTAATTAGTTTCCCGAACAAACAACTTCTTTAATCAAAAGAAATATCAATACACGACCATCCTAAATACGTATGGATAAAAATTACGGCTAATGAGTTATATACTTACAGATGTAAGACAAGGGAGTTTCAACAAGAGCAAAAATAAATTAAACCATCAAAGAAAAGGGGAGAGAAGAATTGTATGATTTCTGGGGCAAGTAACAACAGAAAAAATTGATTATTTACAAAACATCAATACTGACTAACCCCACGAAGAAAAAATAAATATTTCTATCTGTGTTAAATATCTACACAAGGAAATACTAGATATCATACCTAAAAAACAGCTCATCACTAAGAATATCTTCTTTTTCTTTTTAAGAATTTTTTTCTTTTTGCTAAATCAATAAGTTGTTTTCAGACCCCTTAAAAATATAAGAAATTCTTTCACTTCGCATTTTTCTACACACAAAAAAATGTATTTTTCCGATGATTTGCTTACAAATCCCTCAATTACCTATTATCTATAGTCTTCTTTTATTGGTTATTTTTATTTTTCGTCATTTCAATAGCTTCACTTAAGTGCATGTTAATACAGTTTTTCCTTCTTTTTTTTAGCTTATTATAAAAACAGAATGCAGTAATTCTATGCTACAAAACAAAAATTTAGTATTTGACGCACCTGTATCTTATATTTTTTTTGAACGGTCCAATGATTTAGCGGCTCGAGAATTGATAACAAAAAATCCTGTTAGATGGAAAAATAGAGCGAGAGAGAGGGAGAGGAGAGAGACACAGAGAGATAGAAGAAAAGAGAGAAGGAAAGAGAAAGAGACAGAGGTGTACAGAGAAAAGGGAGATAAATGGAGAGAGAGAGGTAGCGAAAGCGAGGGAGAGCAAAAGAGAGAGAGAGTGGGAGGGAAAGAGAGAGAGGTAGGACCATTTCTGCTTATTCTCAATGTTTTTTCGCTTATTCAGGATTGTATTAAGGTATTTTTTCATGTAATGTTTCTCGTAAAACTGTGAACTTTACTATCTAGTTCTTATAGAAAAGATTTTGCAGCCGAAATGTATGTCTTCCTTAACTAGTTTTGACGTCTAATTTTTCTCCAAGAATTTTTCTTTTTGATGAAAGCCAGAGAGAACTTTATTCTTGTCATTTGCCTAAGGCTTACTTTTATCAGCTAGTTAAAAATCCATCACTTTTTAGAGAATAATTTCACTTTTTGGGGGATCAAGAGTATGCCTTTGGCTACCTCCCGCTAGAATTTGAAAATAGAAATTTATGCAAACCGAAATATCTCTCAAGGAAGCTATGTCTATAAATAATTCAAGAGAAAACTATCCGAGCCTATAAAGCTAATCTAGAAAACATAAAAAAAAATCTCGAAATTTCAAAAGATCTTTTGATATTAAGTGGCATATGCTCCGATAATGTGGCATGTGATTTTTATAAGAAAATATTGGTACTACTACGATAGAAATGGAGACAAAAAATCAATTAAAATTCGACACAACAGCCAAAACGTTTCACATTAACTTCAGACTAAACATTTCAAAGTACTAACGCTGCTCTAATAGAAATAAGAAACAATAATTTAGGCACACCATAAAAATGTTTCATATTAATTTCATGATAAACATTCTTATATTATATTAAACTTTTCTTATCTCATATATGTTTTCTTATCACACCTGAGACTATAATTCTACGACTAATTTCTAATTTCTACGAATTGAGACTAATTTGAGACGAATTGAGACTACGAAATGGGACTAATTTCTACGAATTATCTTTTTTTTATTAACTAACCACCAATCAACCTGATAATCATCTAGTAGATGTGTTAAGTGGGATAACTTGTGTTAGTAAGTCATTTCATGAATTTTTTTTTTACTTTTCTACCTGTGTGCTTTCATTTTAGAGTTGTCGACCCCGGTACTGGTATTTATCTACGTGTCCGTGCAAATACCAAAGCTAGCAGTAAGGTTGTATAAAGAAAACGACACAATTATAAGCTTTGGTTTTCAAAGCAGATTGTCTAGTGAAGGAGTCGGCAAAAAAGAATCGCTTTCTAATGCTTAGAAAGATACAACTAGGGCTACCAATTGGAGACTACCAACCAAAGATACTATTTACGACCTTTTTTATTCTTATTAGGAAGCTCCTGGAAACTTACAGTGCTATCGTCAGTCCTTATGCACGAATTCAGTCTGCTGTGTTATATAAAGTTCCTCCAGGTACTATTCTAGTCTAAAGCTAGGGTCAGAAGCTGAAAACTGTCAACCGAAGACGTTATTTTCGACTGGTTTATTCTTTTTAGGACGCTCATGAAAACTTGCAGGGTTCTTGTCAGCCTTTATGTCTGATTCCAATCCAACATGTTCAATAAAGGGCCACAAGGGGGTGGTTCGAGCCTACAACTAGGACCACCAATTGAAGACTATCTTCCAAAGATAGTATTTTTGGCGGTTTTTTTCTCGTTAGGACGCTCTTGAAAACATCTGGGCTCTAGTGAGCTATTATGTACGATTTCAGTCCATTTAAGTTCAGTTCAGTCACAAGGGGGTGATTCAGGCACAGAATTACACGCAGCACTTCAAAAAATTTGATTTTCCTAACTCTGACGATCCGTTTTCCTTTAATAATTGTACTCGAGGTAGAAATACAGAATTCACAAAAGTTCCTGTTGAATAGCTATATTTCACGTAAAATACAGCGATCCGAGAGCCTTTTATCGACTTTAGTTGGCGAACCCTGTCTCTTAAAATGTTACAGATTAGCCTAGGTTCCCTGACAAAGGGAACAACGAAAAAATCTCCAAATTACTAATATTAGCTATATGATTTATAGGTCTAGTTTTTCCAAGGTCCATTCGTGGCCTAGCATGCGCCACTTCATTGTTATGGACCTTTGTCAGCAGTTAGTCACGCAATAGTTTATGATGGATGATTTTCTGTCATCTCTTCTGCAGTGGTTAATCATAGTGAAACATTTACTGAACCTTAAGAAATTATTTAAATAAATGTCAATAGACAAGTTTCCCAACATTTCATATGCAGCTTGAGTAGCATCAGGCCTGTCAGGATTTCAGTCTACATGGAAGGAGGGGGAGTCACAAAGTAATATTTTCTTAGAAGGCTACTACGATTGAATAAGCCTATTCCAGAAAAACTTTGTTCATTTTTAGATGAATACAATGACATATTCTCAGAAATTTGTTTTGCAGTAAAATTAACAGGCTATTTCTAGAGTTTCTTGTCACACACACCGTTTGGTTGTTATTCCCATGAAAATAGCTACAAATTTGACAAATAATTGTTTCAGAGTTAGAACGTCCTTATAAAAGACACACAGATAGAAATCAGGGATGATGGACTTTAAAATTTCCAGAACCAGGGAAAGAAGTATGAGTGTACTTCCACAAATGAAGGAAAACGAAACATTTCAGAGGCGGCAATTTAGGATATGACTCTTCGAAATTTTATTTTCTTGCCAAAAATCAATGGTGAAATTAGATTAGCCATCTTTTAAGCGGGCAAGGAGCCTTTTCTACCTCTAGGGGTGCACTTTGTAAGATTGAACTTAAAGAACTAGGATTGTTTTGAGAAATGGCTTTAGAAGAGTAAAAGAGTATTAGTGATGATTATGATAATGGCAGTCAATCCTCCAATCAATCCAATTTAGGATGTGACTCTTCGAAATTTTATTTTCTTGCCAAAAATCAATAGTGAAATTAGATTAGCCATCTTTTAAGCGGGCAAGGAGCCTTTTCTACCTCTAGGGGTGCACTTTGTAAGATTGAACTTAAAGAACTAGGATTGTTTTGAGAAATGGCTTTAGAAGAGTAAGAGTATTAGTGATGATTATGATAATGACAGTCAATCCTCCAATCAATCCAATTTAGGATGTGACTCTTCGAAATTTTCTTTTCTTGCCAATAATCAATGGTGAAATTAGATTAGCCATCTTTTAAGCGGGCAAGGAGCCTTTTCTACCTCTAGGGGTGCACTTTGTAAGATTGAACTTAAAGAACTAGGATTGTTTTGAGAAATGGCTTTAGAAGAGTAAAAGAGTATTAGTGATGATTATGATAATGACAGTCAATCCTCCAATCAATCCAATTTAGGATGTGACTCTTCGAAATTTTATTTTCTTGCCAATAATCAATGGTGAAATTAGATTAGCCATCTTTTAAGCGGGCAAGGAGCCTTTTCTACCTCGAGGGGTGCACTTTGTAAGATTGAACTTAAAGAACTAGGATTGTTTTGAGAAATGGCTTTAGAAGAGTAAAAGAGTATTAGTGATGATTATGATAATGACAGTCAATCCTCCAATCAATCCAATTTAGGATGTGACTCTTCGAAATTTTATTTTCTTGCCAAGAATCAATGGTGAAATTAGATTAGCCATCTTTTAAGCGGGCAAGGAGCCTTTTCTACCTCTAGGGGTGCACTTTGTAAGATTGAACTTAAAGAACTAGGATTGTTTTAAGAAATGGCTTTAGAAGAGCAAAAGAGTATTAGTGATGATTATGATAATGACAGTCAATCCTCCAATCAATCCAATTTAGGATGTGACTCTTCGAAATTTTATTTTCTTGCCAAAAATCAATGGTGAAATTAGATTAGCCATCTTTTAAGCGGGCAAGGAGCCTTTTCTACCTCTAGGGGTGCACTTTGTAAGATTGAACTTAAAGAACTAGGATTGTTTTGAGAAATGGCTTTAGAAGAGTAAAAGAGTATTAGTGATGATTATGATAATGACAGTCAATCCTCCAATCAATCCAATTTAGGATGTGACTCTTCGAAATTTTATTTTCTTGCCAAAAATCAATAGTGAAATTAGATTAGCCATCTTTTAAGCGGGCAAGGAGCCTTTTCTACCTCTAGGGGTGCACTTTGTAAGATTGAACTTAAAGAACTAGGATTGTTTTGAGAAATGGCTTTAGAAGAGTAAAAGAGTATTAGTGATGATTATGATAATGACAGTCAATCCTCCAATCAATCCAATTTAGGATGTGACTCTTCGAAATTTTATTTTCTTGCCAAAAATCAATGGTGAAATTAGATTAGCCATCTTTTAAGCGGGCAAGGAGTCTTTTCTACCTCTAGGGGTGCACTTTGTAAGATTGAACTTAAAGAACTAGGATTGTTTTGAGAAATGGCTTTAGAAGAGTAAAAGAGTATTAGTGATGATTATGATAATGACAGTCAATCCTCCAATCAATCCAATTTAGGATGTGACTCTTCGAAATTTTATTTTCTTGCCAAAAATCAATGGTGAAATTAGATTAGCCATCTTTTAAGCGGGCAAGGAGTCTTTTCTACCTCTAGGGGTGCACTTTGTAAGATTGAACTTAAAGAACTAGGATTGTTTTGAGAAATGGCTTTAGAAGAGTAAAAGAGCATTAGTGACGATTATGATAATGACAATCAATCCTCCTTCTCATGACCATGCACCTTACAAAAATTTTTTTTTTTTTTAAAGCAACTGAGCTGATTACAGGGACTGATTCTTAGAAATTGACTGGGGAAAACTTCAAATTAAACGAATAGCAGCAATATTTCAGATCGTAACGCATTCACTCATGAATCTTTTGTCTTTCACAATCAAAATATAGCAATTACATAATAATTAATAATAATATTAACCATTATTAATAATTAATTTAATATTAATAATTAAATAATTTATTTTTAAGTTTTTTATACGATAAAGCGTATTGAAGGGGCCTATACTTTAGGATCTACATTGAATTAAATAAAAAAAAATAAGTTTTTTAACTGAAAGTAATGAGCGACATAAAAACTTAAAATGAACAGAAATTATATCTTATATGAAAGGGGCGGTCCCCTCCTCAACGCCTCGCTCTTTACTCTAATGTTTTTTTATTGTTTTAAAAAATAAAATTGTGAGACAAAGTCAAACTTTAGCGCAGAGAGCGAGGCGTTGAGGACGGGACCGCCCCTTTCATATACGGAATAATTTCTCTTCGTTGTAAATTTTGATGTTGCTCCTTACTTTCAGTTAAAAAAAACTTGTTTTTTTATATTTAATTTCTGAACATTTTTGAATTAATGCAGCTTTGATTTTGGCTCACCGTACATTACTAATTAAAACAAAATTCGCATATTAATATTACTTTTTTTTTGGCTAAATGGCTTTCCCGAAATTTTGTTCTGACGCAACTTACGCAACGAACTCCTATATTCGTATGTTTTTATACGTATATTAGGGAGTTCACCCCCCTAGTCAATGCATCACTCTTAACGCTAAAGTTTGAATTTTGTTCGAATCACAAACCCCTGAATCACAAAGACCCGGTTAATTAGAATAGATAGCTCTTTCGAAAGTACAAAAAAAAAAAAAAAAATTAGTGTAAGAAACGAGGTATTGACTAGGGGGTGAACCACTTCATATACTTAATAATTTCTGTTCGTTTTAAGTTTTAATGTTGCTCCTTAATTTCAGTTGAAAAAATTTGTTCTTTTTTATTTAATTTCTCATCGTTAAATTTTGGGAAATCCGGCGCCCCCTTCATAGAAATGTCCATTCCCCAAAGGCAACATCATCCATGGAAAGATCTTTCCCCGTAACCCCCTCCTTAGACCCCCCCCCCCCACCAGAAAACAATCCCTCCTGAAATCGTCTGTATACTTACCAATACTGTATGTAAACAATTGGCAAAGTTCATAGCTTGCAGCCCTTCCCCCGGGAACTGCGGGACATTAAGTTATCCTCAAAGACATATTTGCTATATTTTCGACTATGCTGAAGGTAAAGGCTATCTCAAAATTTTGATTGGGTGATTTCGGGAGAAAAATGAGCGTGGGAGGGGGCCAAGTTGCCCTTCAATTTTTTTGGTCAATTAAAAAGGGCCCTAGACTTTTTTACTTCCGTTCTAATGAGCCCTCTCACTATTTTTTAGAGCTACTGGATCGATACGATCACCCCTGGGGAAAAAAAAACAAACAAATAAATCCGCATCCGTGATCTTTCTTCTGGAAAAAAATACAAAATTCCACATTTTTGAAGATAACAGCTTGAAACTTCTATAATCGGGTTCTCTGATACGCTGAATCTGAAGGTGTAATTTTCATTAAAGTTCTATGACTTTTAGGGGTTAGTTTTCCCTATTTCCAAAACTAAAGCAAATTTTCTCAGGCGCGTAACTTTGGGTAGGATTACATGGTGGGTAAGATTAAACTTGATGAAACTTATATATTTGAAATCAGCATAAAAATCTTACTCTTTTGAAAATATCAATTGGTATCAAAATTCTGTTTTTTAGAGTTTCGGTTACTATTGAGCCGGGTCACTCCTTACTTACAGTTCGTTACCACGAACTGTTTGATTAGAAGACACATTTGAAAATTATGACTAGTTTGCCAATCATGCAATAGCCTTTAGAAGTTTTAGAATGGGGGCAGTAGCTCTATTCATATTAGTAGTAATTTCTGTCATTTTTAAGTCTGACTTGATTCTTCAGTTTCATACTTAATCGTTCTAAGATTTATTTATTGGTCTATATCAGTATCTCAGATCTTTACGTTTGATGTAATTATTCATTTTAATTTCTTTTCATTTTGGGTATCATTTATTCGTTGATAAACAAATAAGAAGAACAACAGGGAATTTTTTTTTTAAACAAGACAGTTGAACGCAACTTTAAATGAATATTTCGACCCTATATCCAAGGGCCGTCCTCAGCAAAACAGACGAAGAGAATAAAAACACTATAAAAGAAACTAACATTAAAATTCTATCATTAAAACTGTTTAAAAAAGTTTTAAAACAGCCCTAATATCATTACTTCAAGGAAGTCCTGGTTGAACTCTTCGTCTGTTTTGAACTCTTCGACTTTTATTCTCTTCATCTGTTTTGCTGAGGACGGCCCTTGGATATGGGGTCGAAATGTTCATTTAAAGTTGTGTTCCACTGTCTTGTATAAAAAAAAAATTCCCTGTTGTTCTACATATTTGTTTGGGATGGAAATACAGTTTGGTCTTCGTCGCTATTTATTCGTTGATAGTATTTGTGGTCACTTTAAGTTTTAATTATTATAGAATTTGGTTTCATATCGTCTTGGGTTTTCTATGGCTCTTTAATTTTCTTTGAAAGACTTTTATCAATTTTTATTTTAGTTGATCTACAATAAGCAGCTATGAAGAGTTCTGCGGATGTCCCTGTCGGTCAAAGATTGGGTAATCAGGGATTACCTTTTATCAGGGACATAATCAGGGATAGACTTTTATAATTTGGTAATCAGGGATTACCTTTTATCAGGGATATAATCAGGGAGACTTTTATCAATTTTTAATTTAGTTGATCTACAATAAGCAGCTATGAAGAGTTCTGCGGATGTCCCTGTCGGTCAAAGATTGGAAGCTCTGGCTAGTCACCTTCTGGGGTCGCAAGAGCTGCAGCCTAATTTTTAGGATGCAGTGCGAAAGTGTCAATTATTTGCTTGAAAAAGTTGCGAAATGCTTGAAAAAGTTGCGAAAAGTGCGAAAAATCTTCATGCAACTCTTTCAGGCAATTTTTTTAGAAACTGGAAACTGGAAACTGGAAACTCCACTAATAGATTATTCACTGTTTCAGCTTGCTAACACAGAGGGCAAAAGTCCATTGACTGTCATGATCATTAATTTCAAAACTTTGAACAAAACGCAAGTTTGACGTTCTTTAAGATTCTTTTAATGAGTTGCTTTGAAACTCCGTTAAGCTTTTGGATAAAACTCTTGGATTTTTTGTGCTAATTCAAGATTACACACATTGAGCCTGTGATAAAATGCGACTTAAAAATTATCCTTACCTCGAGCAAAATTAACAAACTGCACAAGAATTTTTGTCCTCACATGAGGATAGTGAATCTCTTAAAATCCATTATGAGACATAATCCCAGGAATTTCATCCGGGACTTGAGACCGCGAACTTTAGAATCAACGATAGATCCTTAGATCTGACAAACTTTGTCAAGGAAGTTTGTTGATAACTTTCTAACAGGAGGTCATTACAAATGATTTGATCGTCCTTAAAATGCAGAATCACAAAAAGCAAATAAGGCTTCATTTCAGTAGCTCTGAAGTTCAAGAATGAAAAGTTGCTAAAGACAACTAGATTACAAGTTGTCTTCGGTGAATGAAAGAGAAAAAGAAATATTAGTTTCCTAAGATTCCGTGATAAAAACTGTTTTTAATATCATTGTAAAAACCGTTTTTTATAACCATCATACTAGTACTTACGGTTCTCTTAGTGATACCCAGTTTGGATTCAGGAAAAACTACTCTGCAATACATGCATTCCAGCACCTAACAGATTTCATCAACGGTGCTCTCGAAAAAAGTGTATTGGTACTTTCAGTGTTTACAAACTTTAGAAAGGCTTTCGACACGGTGGTTCTTAAAATTTTATTGCGTAGGCTAAGCCCTTTAGAGATCCAAAGGGTTATTCAGAAATGGTTTTAATCATATCTCGACCAGCTTATTTTTTTTTTTTAAGGATTATAATTTTATTTACACAAAATTTACAAAAAACAAACGTCAAGGAACCGAGTCTGTATTCGAGTCTGTATTCAAAATTCTATTTCAAAAACTTTTATCGTTAATTCTGGTGTGCCTCAGGGTTCCGTTCTTGCTTCACTTCTTTATATAATCTACTTTGATACCATGCATTTTTATATATCAGATGCACTAATAACATTTTTTGCTGATGATACGGTGTTTATAATTACAGCCTCTTGTCTGAACCAGTTAATTGAGAAGATAAATAAGGCCCTCACTGAATTGAATAGTTTTACAAGTTCTAGTTATTTGGCAGTGAATATTTCTCAAACGAATTTTATGACAATTTGTAGAAACGGAGTTTCATGCGTTTTAGATAATGAAATATTTTAGTGGTAAATTTTTAAAGCATGTAAATGGTGTTAAATACTTAGGCTTTAGTCTTGATTTTAGTTTTTGGAAGTCGCATTGTGATCTTAAGATTTCGAGAGGGTTGGGTGTTATAAGAAGACTGAAACATCAACTACCGTCAAATGTTTTACTTTTACTATATCATTCTATTGTTAGCCTTTATTTGTCGTATGGTTACATGCTATGGACTAGTAGTTTTTTTACAAATAGTAGTTTTTTTTTACAAGTAGTTTGTAATTTTACAAAGCAATGGTCTAAGGGTAGCTTTAAAGAGTAATAATACTTTGGGTAGTTTTCTAAATTCTGGGGAGGATCTAACTTCATTGGGGCAACAAAGTGGGGTTTATCAGATCCCACGTACTTCTGGAAACTCATATGTGGGACGTACTAACCAGAGTTTGTAAATGAGATTATTACAGCATAAGGATGCTATCGCTTCGGCTTTAGAGCAAGATTCTAAGTCTGAAGATTTTAGTTCAGCCCTTTCAGAACATATTTTTAATTTTCCAGACCATTTTATTTTGTTCAAGAATGTCTTTGATTTCTAGAGATCGGGGTTTAAAGCAAAATTTTTGTGAAACTCTTGAAATAAAGAAAATCTTATTCAAGAATATTGCTTTGAATCGGGATACAGGTGAATATGGGCTGAACTCTATCTATGATAATTTATTAAAATCTGACAGAGTAAAGTTCAATTATTTTTTTTATGTAGTAGTTGTAGAGCTGTATAATAATGGATTTGCAGCCATCGTAAACAAACCTTCGGGTTTTTGTAGATGGCTGCTGTAAATTTGCTTTTTTTATGTTAAATAAATTTATTTGATATGATTTGATCTAAATTTTGATCACTGGTTTTGTCTGAGAAGTACTTGCGTAAGCCAATCATATTCCTCAAATGCACGCCGAAAAATGCCAATAACTCAGCTTTTTAAAATTCCTATTGGTTCATTGATTCTTCTTTGTAAAATGTTAAGTCAGTAAAACGAGGGGAAAGAAAAATTCCCTTAGACTGGTTATGTTGTGTGGAATTATAGGCAAGTATTTTGTCGCTTTGCAATGTATGCTGTTGCTAGTGACAATTCACGGAAATGTAGAGGGTAGGCATGGACTTTTCTTTGTTATTATTTTTTATGATTTTACAAAAACAAGTTATTTTTGAAAATCTAGGGAGGGAGACATTTTTTTTCAAATAAAAGTACAAAAAAAGATGCTTTCCAAAATATAGATGGGTAGCTTGTCCCTGCTTAATCTCCTGCCAAAAGGTGTCTCTTTACCCTGTGATTGCCATTTTAGGAGTAAAAGTTTTTTTTATCCTTTTTATAGCTCCAATGTACCTCATGGATAGAAAAAAACCAAAGACCCTGAGATCCAGAGTTCCTTATTTGAGCATAAAGCACCTACTACTCGATCAAACACTGACAATGTAAAGCCACAGTTCATACAACTTTACGTAAGGCCATGGCTGCCCATGGCTGTCCAAAGCCAGGGCCGTCCAAGTTTTTTTCTTACATTTTGGAATTGTTTTTTATACTTCGGAATGTAGGTCCTAGACTCCGAGAAACCTAGCGAACCTATTGCCAGAGTGCGCCCCCAATTTAAATATTTTAATTTATGGCACACATGTGGATTAATTCATGGCTTGAACCCCCCCCCCCCCAAAAAAAAAAAAAAAAAAATATATATATATATATATATATATATATATATATATATATATATATATATATATATATATATATATATATATATATATATATATATATATATATATATATATATATATATATATATATATATATATATATATATATATATATATATATATATATATATATATATATATATATATATATATATATATATATATATATATATATATATATATATATATATATATATATATATATATATATATATATATATATATATATATATATATATATATATATATATATATATATATATATATATATATATATATTTGGTACATTATTTTCTTGCAATCAAGCCAAAGAAAAGAAAGAAAGTATATTATGAGAACAACTTGTCCCTCAGGTCCACTGTGTGCTGGTGAAGACAAGTGGAAAAATGTCACCTCGATTCCTAATTGTCCAATAAGGATTAGCACACGAAGACCCACAGTTTCCCCTTATTTTCACCTTGTTTACCAACGATAGAATCCACTTTAGAATTCCAAAGAAGAGGAACAAAATTTCCACCTTCATTCAACAAAATATTTGTTGACTGTCACATCACGCGACAGAGGGGGCACTTGCCTCAGGCGCAGAAACTTTAGGGGCTCAAAATTTCAAATAAATATTCTGATGATTCTAATCATTTTGTAATTTTTAAGTTTTATTTTTATCAAAATAAAGTAGAGGTTACAGTTAATAAATTAAAATAATTAATAAACTATTAATTAACTAGAAAGATAAAAATGAATTAAAAAAAAGTAATTAAACATAAATTAAATATTTAAACAATAATAGTTAAAATGATTAAACTAATATAATAAATAATTTAAATAATATATGAAAAATAATTTCAAAGCAAATTATTAATTAATTAATAAATTGAAAATATTTTTTAATATTAGGCTAGAATAATTGGTTACATAAATTCTTGCATGACAACTTTTACACATAAAAAGAGGAAGAAATATGACAAAAATGAGCTTAAAATAAAATTTGAACTAAAAGTAGACATAGTAAAAAAAAATCAAACAGAACTAAAAGATATCCTATAATTCCGTGGTAAAAAGTGTCCTTTAATTTCATTGGGACACGTCGGTGACGTATTTTTTAAGGGAGTCCCGTTGTTTCATGAGGAAATATTATTTCTAAAGAGAAATTAAATAAAAAATACAAGTTTTTTAAACTGAAAGTAAGGAGCGACATTAAAACTTAAAACGAACAGAAATTATTCCGTATATGAAAGGGGCTGTCCCCTCCTCAACGCCTCGCTCTTTACGCTAAAGTTTTTTATTGTTTTAAAAAATAAAGTTGTGAGACAGAGTCAAACTTTAGCGTAAAGAGCGAGGCGTTGAGGAGGGGACAGCCCCTTTCATATACGGAATAATTTCTGTTCGTTTTAAGTTTTAATGTCGCTCCTTACTTTCAGTTTAAAAAACTTGTTTTTTTTATTTAATTTCTGATCGTTTTTTAGTTAATGCAGCTTTTATTTTGGCTCGCCGTCATTGAATAAGTAAACAAAATTTGCATAAAAATTTTACTTTTCTTTTTCTAAATGGCTGTCTCTAAATTTCGTTCTGACGTAATTTACAAATTAACTTACGTAACGAACTTCTATAGTCGTATATTTTTCTTCTGGAAAAAAATACAAATTTGCAGATTTTTGCAGATATGAGCTTGAAACCTATGTTATAGGCTTTTCTGATACGCTGAATCTGACAGTGATTTTCATTAAAATTTTTCCACTTTTAAGGGATGTTCCCCCCCTCTTTAAAAAATCAGGTAAGTTTTCTCAGGCTCGTAGCCTTTGATGAGTAATAATAAACTTAACAAAATTTGTATATTTAGAATCAGCATTATAAGCACATTCTTTTGATACATTTATTGACATCAAAGTTCCGTTTTTAAAAGTTTCGCTTACTATTGAGCCGTATCGCTTGTTTTTTTTATTGTTTTTTTTTTATTACGTTTATGTTATTACGTATATAATGGGGTTCTCCCCTTAGTCAACACCACGCTCTTTATGTTAAAAGTTAAAAAAAAATTTAATTAACACACCCCAGAATCACAAAGGCCGTTTAATTAGAATAGATAACTCTTTTGAAAACACTTAAAGAAACTATAGCGTAAAGAGCGAGGTATTGACTTGGGGGAGAAACCCCTCATATACGTTATAATTTCTGTTCATTTTAAGTTCTAATGTTGCTTCTTACTTTCAGTTGAAAAAACTTGTTTTTTTAAATTTAATTTCTGATCGTTTTTTAAATAATGCTTGGAAATCTGGCGCCCCCTTCATAGAAATGTCCCTTACCCCAAAGAAACATCCTCCACGGAAAGATTATCCCGAGTCACCCCCTCCTCAAGCCCCCCTCTCCCCCCACCAAACAAAATTCTTCCTGAAAATGTCTGTATACTTCCCAATAACCAATACAATATGCAAGCAATGGGCAGAGGTTATAACTTGCAGTCCTTCCTCTGAGAATTATGGGGGATTAAGTCATCGTAAAAAATATATTTATTAGATTTTCAACTATGCTAAATAAACTAGCTATCTAGCAATTCTAAGTAGGTGACTTTGAGAAAAAAATTAGCGTGGGAGGGGGCCTAGTTGCCCTTCATTTTTTTTGGTCACTTAAAAAGTGCACTAGAACTTTTAATTTCCATTCCAATGAGCCCTCTTACGATATTCTAGGACCACTTGGTCAATACGATTACCCCTGGGGAAAAAAAAAACAAAACAAACAAACAAACAAATAAACACGCACCCGTGATCTTTCTTCTGGCAAAAAATGCAAAATTCCACATTTTTGTAGATAGGAACTTGATACCTCTACAGTAGGGTTCTCTGATACGCTGAATATGATGGTGTGAATTTTATTATTAAGGTTCTATAGCTTTTAGGAGGTCTTTTTCCCTTTTTTCGAAAATCAGCCAAATTTTCTCAGGCGCGTAACTTTTGATGGGTAAGATTAAACTTGATGAAACTTATATATTTGAAATCAAAATTAAAATATGATTCTTTTGATGTATCTGTTGGTACCAAAATTCCGGTTTTTAGAGTTTCGGTTACCATTGAGCCGGGTCGCTCCTTACTTACAGTTCGTTACCACGAACTGTTTGATAGCCATGACCTTTTTAAAACCTGATTGGTTTTTCTGTGTGAAATTTTGAGCCGGTAACAAGAACGAAAAACTTTTTAGTCACAACATTTTTTACAACTAGTCCCTCTGTTTCTCTGTGATAAGATTACAATATTGTTCCAGTTCCAGTGATAATGCTCCTGATTGTGCTGATTGCACCTCAGGAGTCCACAATTTTGACATCACTTTACTTATCAGACATAAAATATAAGCAACACTAAGTTGTCAACAAACAAAACACACAGACGAAGGAGAATATTATCGAATTTAGAATCGTCAGAAATATGTTGTGAAGCAAATTCAACGTCACTGTATCCCTACTGTTAATAAGTAACTTCACAGGTGAAGTCAATTTCAATAAAACGAACTGAACATCGTTTATTTTCCCAACATCGCTAAGGAACTTCACTCAAATATTCATAGTCTGAACATATCATCTAGACAATCAAATCTAGTGTCAATTTAATTTAGATGCAATGATTTGTCGGCGAATTAAATATCAACTTAAATGTGGTTGAAACCAATTAAATTTCATTTATTTTCCGAATTTCACTGAAGAACTTCATTAAAATATCCGTGGTCTTAGTAGGCTATATAATTAAATAAAAAAAAAGAAGTTTTTTTAACTGAAAGTAAGGAACGACGTTAAAACTTAAAATGAACAGAAATTATTCCGTATATGAAAGGGGCTGTCCCCTCCTCAGCGCCTCGCTCTTTACGCTTAAGTTTTTCATTGTTTAAAAAAATAGAGTTGTGAGAAAGTCTTTCCCCCCTTTTTTCAAAAATCAGCCAAATTTTCTCAGGCGCGTAACTTTTGATTGGTATAAACTTGATGAAACTTATATATTTGAAATCAGCATTAAAATCTGATTCTTTTGATGTATCTATTGGTATCAAAACTCCGTTTTCTACAGTTTCGGTTACCATTGAGACGGGTCGCTCCTGACTTAAAGTTCGTTACCACGAACTGTTTGATCAAAACCATTAAATTACATGCCAATTTAATTTAAATGTAAGTGAAATGATTGAAATATCATTTATTTTCCCAGTTTCGTTAAGGAACTTCACTAGAATATCCCTGGTCGGACCGTATGATCTAGGCAAATCGAGTTAGATCCCAATTGAATTTAAATGTGAAGGAAGCGTCGAAGAAGTGCAATGTCAAATTAAATGTCAATGAAAAGCATTAAAAGCCCTTTACTTTCTAAATTTCAAGAAGGAGCTTCATTAAGATATTCGTAGTCTGAACATAGAATCTCAGCTATCAAACTGAACTTACCGTTAATTTAAATGCTAATGACGTGTCAATGAATTAAGTGTCATATTAAAAGTCCATGAAGTGAATTAAATGTCATTTAGTTTCCCAATTTTATTAAGGACTTTACTACAATATTCCTGATCTGGATATATAGTGTAAGCAATAAAATCAAATTAGATACCAGTTTGATTTAAATTTGAAATAAGTGCGGAAGAATTAAATTCCATTTAGTTTTCGAAAGTCAATAAGGAGCTTCAATAAATGTCAGTGTCTGACAAATAATCTAAGCAATCAAATTGGATTCACAGTCAATTTAATTTAAATGCTAATGACATGCCAATGAATTAAACGTTATATCGAGTTCAATTTTCTGTATATAACACTCCTTTAAAGAACGTGACTCATCCTTAATCTTCATTAATGACCCGTTATTTATTTATTTACCATTATTACTGACCCGTTATTTATTTATTTACCCGCTAATAATGACCCGTTATTTATTTATTTACCAGTTATTACTGGCCCGTTATTTATTTATTTACCCGTTAATAATGACCCGTTATTTATTTATTTACCAGTTATTACTGGCCCGTTATTTATTTATTTACCCGTTAATAATGACCCGTTATTTATTTATTTACCATTATTACTGACCCGTTATTTATTTATTTACCCGTTAATAATGACCCGTTATTTATTTATTTACCATTATTACTGACCCGTTATTTATTTATTTACCCGTTAATAATGACCCGTTATTTATTTATTTACCCGTTAATAATGACCCGTTATTTATTTATTTACCAGTTATTACTGGTCCGTTGTTTATCTAAGAATTGTTTGTATGTTTCAGTGTTTGTCTTTACTCGATTTTTGAAGTACAATGCCCTTTTTTGCACTCACTTCGTCTCACCAGGGTCTTTGCACTGACCCTGAATTTTATCAAGTTATTTGTTGTGTTTTTAACTATATTTTGCGTTTAGTGTCTTTTCATTTTCTTTTCTTTATACCGCATCTTTATAGTTTTTTATAGTCCTTTTTCTTTATACTTTAATTCTTTTTCTTTATTCATCTATTTTGCTTGGTAGGGAAGATTTTAAATAAATAAAAATTTTTGCAAAAAGAATCAAATAGTGTAAAATGTGTTTTTACAAATTATTTGCTTGCCTTAAAAAACAAAAGAGAACCGTTCCTTTAAGTATTAAATAAAAAAAAAAAATTTCAGCTGAAATTAAAGAGCAACAGTAAAACTTAAAACGAGCAAAAATTATTGCGTATATAAGGGGGTACGCCCCTTCGTTAAAACCTTGCTTTTTACGCTAAAGTTCGAATTTTGTTCCAATTCTTTAAGAGTGACCCCTGAATCACAAAGACTGTTTAATTAGAATAAATAGCTGTTTTGAAAATACTAAAAAACCTTAGCGTTAAGAGCGAGGTATTAACGTGGGGGAGAACCCCCTCATATACGTAATAATTTCAAATTTAAGTTTTAATGTTGCTCCTTACTTTAAGTTGAATAAACTTGTTTTTGTTTTTTTAATTTCTGATCGTTTATTAAATAATGCTGGGAAATCCGGCACCCCATTCATGGAAAATTTTCTTCCCTCGTGAAAAATCCCTCCATGGATAGATCCTCAAACGTAACCAACTCCCCCGACACCCCCACCAGAAGAAATACCCCTTGAAAACGTCTGTATACTTCCCAATAATCAATACTAAATATAAACAATGGGCAACGTTCACAATTGGCTGCCCTTCTGCCGGGGACTGTGGGGTATTAAGTCATCCTCAAAGACATAGTTGTTAGATTTTTCGACTATGCTGAACAAAAAAACTATCGCGAAATATTGATCCAGTGACTTTGGAAAAAAAATGAGCGTAGGAGGGGGCCTAGATGCCCCGCAATTTTTTTGGTCACACAAAAAAAGCGCTAGAACTTTAATTTCCGTTCGAATGAGCCCTCTCGCGATACTCTAGGACCACTAGGTCGATACGATCGCCCTTGAGGAAAAAAAACAAACAAAAAAAATCAAATAAACACGCATCCGTGATCTTTCTTCTGGCAAAAATACAAAATTCCACATTTTTGGAGATAGGAGCTTTAAACATCTGCAGTAGTGTTCCCTTATACGCTGAATCTGATAGTGTGATTTTCATTACGATTCTGTGACTTTTAGGGGATGTTTTCCCTTTTTTTGAAAATAAAGCAAATTTTCTCAGGTTCGTAACTTTTGATGGGTAAAACTAAACTTGATGAAACTCATATATTTGAAATCTGCATTAAAATACAATTCTTTTGATGTATTTACTGGTGTCAATATACACTATATATACACCTACAATATACGCTGTATATACACTTACGTTTTTATAGTTTCGGTTACTATTGAGCCGGGTCGCTCCTTACATACAGTTCGTTGCCACGAACTGTCTGAAAGAAACCCAAAATATTGTAATCCAATGTAAAAATCAGCACTTCTTTCGCACCCTTATTTAAGAACCATTTGTTAAGGATCTCGTTCTAAAATTTTAAGTTTAAATGAAGACTTCGATTTTATGTCCCTTCTTTAATTACTTTGACAAGTTTATAAAACAGACCCTTTCCAAGGGGCCCCACAATTTCATATGCATAGGGGCCCTGCCTGGTTTGAATTCAGGCTTGATACAAATTTATTAATATGTTGCCCCAAATTTATTTGTTTTTTTGGATACGATGCCCCAAATTTATTCTGTTTACTTGAACGCTATTGTTTAATAGAATGATTGCCTCAAAAATATAAAATTAAGTTTAATTAAATATCAAATTAGCCTACCCTGAACATCCACTTTGACATGAGCAGAAACTGAGAAATCCATTAGCTGGGTTTCCGCTCTACATTCCCATACTGCTCCCAGGTCATCCCTTGATAATGCTACTTCAAGTCGACTAACTGCTATCTCGTTTCCCCTTTGATCCACTGTAGCGCTTAAATCACCTAAAAAGATCAACAATAATTTGTTTTTTTTAATGAATATTATAGTTATATAAGATAGAGCATAGTTGCATATCAAATATATCAGGGCAAAGATGGCATATAACATATCTTTTATAACCTCAGCCATAATGTAATCAAAAGTTGGAATTATCTCTAGCTGGCCTTAAAATGGCCCAAAGTAATCTAGTTTGCTATTTAGATTAAAACTATAAATTACAAAACATTGGCAAAAACTAAGTAATTATAACTATCTTTGCCCTCAATAGGGCAAAGATGGTACACAATACATTTTGCATAACCACAGCCATAATATATTAAGAAGGTGTAAATATCTTCGGCTGGCTTAAAATATGTCCGAAGTAATCTATATTTTTATTTATATTAATATTATAATTACATAAAATTGGTTACAGGTGGATAACCAAAATAGCAGGGCAAAGATGGCACTTAAGTGACCGCAGCCATAATGTTAAAGGAGTCATCTCTGGATTATC
Organism: Artemia sp. Qi Xiang Cuo; assembly: GCF_049724085.1. Classification (NCBI taxonomy): domain Eukaryota; kingdom Metazoa; phylum Arthropoda; class Branchiopoda; order Anostraca; family Artemiidae; genus Artemia; species Artemia sp. Qi Xiang Cuo. Next base: position 4,586,348 of record NC_142800.1, on the reverse strand, counting down.
TCTGGCTACCTTGAAAATTGACCAAAGTAGTCTAGATCTTTATTTAGATTAAATTAAAAAAAAAAGTTTTTTTAACTGAAAGTAAGGAGCGACATTAAAACTTAAAACGAACAGAAATTATTCCGTATATGAAAAGGGCTGTCCCCTCCTCAACGCCTTGCTCTTTACGCTAAAGTTTTTTATAGTTTAAAAAAAATAGAGGTGTGAGAAAGTCAAACTTTAGCGTAAAAAAGCAAGGCGTTGAGGAGGGGACAGCCCCTTTCGTATACGGAATAATTTCTGTTCGTTTTAAATTTTAATGTCGCTCCTTACTTTCAGTTAAAAGAACTTGTTTTTTTTTTTATTTAATTTTTGAACGTTTTTGAATAAATGCAGGTTTTGATCTTGGCTCACAGTATATAAATAATTAAAACAAAATTTTCATATTAATTTACTTTTATTTGGTTAAATGGCTTTCTCGAAACTTGTTTCATTTTATTTACGAACGATTTTATTAGTAATAAATATACGTAACTTACGAATTAATTTACGTAACGAACTTCTATATTCATATATTTTTAATACGTATATTAGGGGGTTCGCTCCCTAGTCAATACCTTGCTCTTTAAGCGAAAGTTCGAATTTTGTTCCAATTCTTTAAAACTGACCGCTTAATCACAAAGGCCGTTAATTAGAAAAAATAGCTCTTATGGAAGTACTAAAAAATCTCTGGCTTAAAGAGTGAGGTATTGACTAGGGGGTGAACCCAATCATATATGTAATATTTTCTGTTCGTTTAAAGTTTTGATGTTGCTGCTGTTGCAGGTGAAAAACTTGTTTTTTTATATTTAATTTCTTTTTTTTGAAATAATGCTGGGAAGTCCGGCGTCCCCTTCATAGCAATGTCCCTTCCCCCATGAAAACTCCCTTCATGGAAAGATCCTCCCACATAACCCCCGACCCCTCCCCCACAACCAGGAAAAATCTCCCCTGAAAACGTCTGTACTGTGTACTTCCCAATAACCAAAACTATATGCTAACATTGGGTAAAGTTCATAACTTTCAGCCCTTCTCCCGGGAACTTCGGGGGATTAAGTCATCCTAAAAGACATACTTATCATATTTTCGAACATGCTGAACAAAATGGCTATCTCAAAATTTTTATCGGGTGACTTTAGGAAAAAAGTGAGCGTGGGAGGGGGCCTAGTTGCCCTCCATTTTTTCTGGTCACTTAAAAAGGGCACTAGAACTTTTAATTTCCATTCTAATGATCCCTCCCACAATATTCTAGGACCAGTGGGTCAATACGATCACCCCTGGGAAAAAAAAACAAATACAACTGCATCTATGATCCATCTTCTGGCAAAAAATGTAAAATTCCACATTTTTGTAAATAGGAACTTGAAACCTCTACAGCAGGGTTCTCCGATACGCAGAATATGATGGTGTGATTTTCATTAAGGTTTTATAACTTTTAGGGGGTCTTTCCCCCTTTTTTCGAACATCAGCCAAATTTTCTCAGGCGCGTAACTTTTGATAGGTAAAATTAAACTTGATGAAACTTATATATTTGAAATCAGCATTAAAATTCGATTCTTTTGATGTTTCTATTTGTACCAAAATACCGTTTTCTAGAGTTTCGGTTACCATTGAGCCGGGTCCCAAAACAAAATTTTCATATTAATTTACTTTTATTTGGTTAAATGGCTTTCTCGAAACTTGTTTCATTTTATTTACGAACGTTTTTATTAGTAATAAATATACGTAACTTACGAATTAATTTACGTAACGAACTTCTATATTCGTACATTTTTATTACGTACATTAGGGGGTTCGCTCCCTAGTCAATACCTTGCTCTTTAAGCGAAAGTTCGAATTTTGTTCCAATTCTTTAAAACTGACCGCTTAATCACAAAGGCTGTTAATTAGAATAAATAGCTCTTATGAAAGTACTATGAAATCTCTGGCTTAAAGAGTGAGGTATTGACTAGGGGGTGAACCCAATCATATATGTAATATTTTCTGTTCGTTTAAAGTTTTGATGTTGCTGCTGTTGCAGTTGAAAAACTTGTTTTTTTATATTTAATTTCTTTCTTTTTTTTAATAATGCTGGGAAGTCCGGCGTCCCCTTCATAGCAATGTCCCTTCCCCCATGAAAACTTCCTTCGTGGAAATATCCTCCCACATAACCCCCGACCCCCCCCCCCCGACCAGGAAAAATCTCCCCTGAAAACGTCTGTACTGTATACTTCCCAATAACCAATACTATATGTTAACATTGGGTAAAGTTCATAACTTTCAGCCCTCCTCCCGGGAACTTCGGGAGATTAAGTCATCCTAAAAAACATACTTATCATATTTTCGAACATGCTGAACAAAATGGCTATCTCAAAATTTTGATCAAGTGACTTTGGGAAAAAATGAGCGTGGGAGGGGGCCTAGTTACCCTCCATTTTTTGTCACTTAAAAAGGGAACTAGAACTTTTAATTTTCATTCCAATGATCCCTCCCACGATATTCTAGGACCACTGGGTCGATACGATCACCCCTGAAAAAAAAACCAAATAAACACGCACCCGTGATCTATCTTCTTGCAAAAAATGTAAAATTCCACATTTTTGTAGATAGGAGCTTGAAACCTCTACAGTAGGGTTCTCTGATACGCAGAATATGATGGTGTGATTTTCATTAAGGTTTTATAACTTTTAGGGGGTCTTTCCTCCTTTTTTCGAAAATCAGTCAAATTTTCTCAGGCGCGTCACTTTTGATGGGTAAGATTAAACTTGATCAAACTTATATATTTGAAATCAGCATTAAAATTTGATTCTTTTGATGTATCTATTTGTATCAAAATACCGTTTTCTAGAGTTTCGGTTACCATTGAACCGAAATATGTTGACATTGGGTAAAGTTCATAACTTTCAGCCCTCTCCCTGGGGGCTTTGAGGGATTAAGTTATCCTAAAAGACATAGTTATAATATTTTCGACCATGCTGAACAAAATGGCCCTCTCAAAATTTTGATCGAGTGACTTTGGGAAAAAATGAGCGTGGGAAGGGGCCTAGTTGCCCTCAATTTTTTGGTCAATTAAAAAGGGCACTAAAACTTTTAATTTCCAGTCCAATGAGCCCTCCCATGATATTCTAGGACCACTGGGTTGATACGATCACCCCTGAGGAAAAGAAAAAAAATAAAATAAATAAATAAAAAATAAACACGCATCCGTGATCTTTCTTCTGGCAAAAAAATGGAAAATTCAACATTTTTGTAGATAGGAGCTTGAAACCTCTACAATAGGGTTCTATGATACGCTGAATATGATGGTGTGATTTTCATTAAGGTTCTATAACTTTTAGGGGGTCTTTCCCCCTTTTTTCGAAAATCAGCCAAATTTTCTCAGGCGCGTAACTTTTGATAGGTAAGATTAAACTTGATGAAACTTATATATTTGAAATCAGAATTAATATCTGATTCTTTTGATGTATCTATTGGTATCAAAATTCCGTTTTTTAGAGTTTCATTGAGCTGGGTCACTCCTTACTTACAGTTCGTTACCACGAACTGTTTGATTAAATAAAAAAACAAGTTTTTTAACTGAAAGTAAGGAACGACGTTAAAACTTAAAACGAACAGAAATTATTCCGTATATGAAAGGGGCTGTCCCTTCCTCAACGCCTCACTCTTTACGCTAAAGTTTTTTGTTGTTTTAAAAAGAAGAGCTGTGATAAACAGTCAAACTTTAGCGTAAAGAGCGATGTGTTGAGGAGGGGACAGCCACTTTCATATACGGAATAATTTCTGTGCGTTTTAAGTTTTAACATCGTTCCTTAATTTCAGTTAAAAAAAACTTGTTTTTTTATTTAATTTTTGAACGTTTTTGAATTAATGCAGGTTTTGATTTTGGCTCCCCGTACATGAATAATTAAAACAAAATGTGCATATTAATTTTACTTTTATTTGGTTAAATGGCTTTCTCGAAACTTTTAATTTTATTTACGAATGTTTTTATTATTAATAAATATACGTAACTTACGAATTAACTTACGTACCGAACTTCTATATTCATATATTTTTAATACGTATATTAGGGGGCTCGCCCCCTTGTCAATACCTCGCTACTTAAGCTAAAGTTCGAATTTTGCTCTAATTCTTTAAAAATGACCCCTTAAATCACAAAGCCAGTTATTTAGAATAGCTCTTATGAAATTGCTAAAAAATCTTTAGGTTAAAGAGCGAAGTATTGATTAGGGGGTGAACTCAATCATACACGTAATATTTTCTGTTCGTTTTAAGTTTTGATGTTACTCCTTATTTTCAGTTGGAAAACTTGTTTTTTTTGTATAATTTCTGATCTTTATTTAAATAATGCTGGGAAATCCGGCACCCCCTTCATAGTAATGTCTCTTCTCCCATGAAAACTTCCTTCATGGTAAGATCCTCCCACATAACCCCCGACCCACTCCCCCCCACTCCCAGAAACAATCCCCTCTGAAAACGTCTGTATACTTCCCAATAACCAATACTAAATGTTAACACTGGGTAAAGTTCATAACTTTCAGCCCTCCCCCCGGGGACTTCGGGGGATTAAGTCATCCTAAAAGATATATTTATCATATTTTCGACCATGCTGAACAAAATGGCTATCTCAAAATTTTGATCGGGTGACTTTGGAAAAAAATGAGCGTGGGGGGGCCTAGTTGCCCTCCATTTTTTTTTGGTCATAGGTATGAATTCAAGGTATGAATAGGTATGAATTCTAAGAGTTGCCATAGGTATGAATTCAATAAGAAAAAACAAGTTTTTTTTAACTGAAAGTAAGGAGCGACATTAAAACTTAAAGCTAACAGAAATTATTAAGTATATGAAAGGGGCTGTCCCATCCTCAACGCCTCGCTCTTTACGCTGAAGTTTGACTCTTTCTCACAACTCTATTTTTTAAAACAATGAAAAACTTCCATTTTAATTTCCGTTCGAAAGAGCCGTCCTGCGATGTTCTAGGACCACTGGGTTGACACGATCACTCCTGGGGAAAAAAAAACACGCATCCATGATCTTTCTTCGGGCAAAAAATACAAAATTCTACATTTTTGCAGATAGGAGCTTGAAACCTATACCGTCGGGTTCTCTGATACGCTAAATCTGATGATGTGATTTTCATTAAGGTTCTATGACTTTTAGGGGGTATTTCCCCCTTTTTTCAAAAATAAGATAAATTCTCTCAGGCACGTAACTTTTGATGGTTAAGACTAAACTTGATGAAACTTATATATTGAAATCAGTATAATAATCTGATTCTTTTGATGCGTCTACTAGTATCATAATTCCTTTTTTAGAGTTTCGGTTACTATTGAGCCGGATCGCTCCTTACTTACAGCTCGTTACCATGAACTGTTTGACAAGTGAACTCAGAGGTTAGGCCCTAGACTCACGACAAAGGGCGTAGGTTCGCTTCTCGTGGCATTGAAAATAAGGAATGGTACATAAACGGATCCTAAACCAGACCACTTTCTAGACAAGAGTGAGCACTTCGGAGGGCAGCTAATATTAGTTTTACGGTAGAAATGAAGTTGGTAAAAATGATTGTTGGTAAACAAAAACGAAAATGAAACAAAAAGAAAAGGTAAAATAAAATGGGTAAAACGGGGAAAATCATTGTGTAAATGAAGTAACCCCAATTAAGAATATGGTAAATATTGCGGCAATTTAGAGCAAAATGGGCGCTATATTATTTGTAAAGAATTGTGAAACCAAACAGTGGCCAAAATAAAGAAAATTGCAAAAGACGAGGATATTGCAACAGCCAGTGCAAAAAATAAGGATAAATATACAAATATCTCGGTTAAGACCTCCGCTCGACCGTCCTCAGTGAGCAAGAGTAAATAAAGAGTAACAAATATACAGATAAAATCCTAAGGACAAAAACAACTTAAAAATAAAAATACTAAATTTACAATTAACCCTCTCAAAGCAGTGGTGACAGCAAGCAAGTGTGGTCTTAGAAATTATTTAAAACTCTGGTTGAATTTGTTTTACGCGTTTGAGATGAACGTTGTGAAATTTCAGAAGATATTAAAAGCTATAAGATCATGTAAAACATTTCCCCATTGAATGGGCGTACCTAGCTTCTTCTCTAGAGGGGGCAGCCAATTCTGTGATGAAGGGTAGGGGGCTGAAGTTACGTTGGCAGTTCACAAAACCTTACATTGCCAGCAAGTTCTATCATGCCTATGAAATCTTTATTAGTAAGTAATCACCAACAATCATCAATAAGCTATAGCATTAATCAATCTTCTTGGAATAGAACTAAATCTTTCCAAGACATTATGGACAATTGCTTCTTGTTTGACTTTTATTCTGTCATTCCAGCTGTTTATTTCCAGCTTTTTCAACCATTTACTTTTCATCAACTGCTTTTTTGACCATCTACCTTTTTTCTACTGCTTTTTCAACCATGTCTAGCGTAAATTTGAACTTCTAGGGGGAGGGGGGAGCTGCCCCTCTCTTCCCCCCTTCCGTAAGCCCATGACCCATTCCATTTCTTTGTCTATATCAGTATAATAAAACATTAAAGAAAGTATAGTTTAAAAAGGATTATTTACCGAAGTACGTATGCGTTGCATGCTCCAAAAAAGGCATATTTTGTAAAGCCGTAAGTGACAGTGAGTGACAGGTTAAGAAATGGGTAAATAAAAGGCTTTTAGGAGAAACAAGACAAATCAATAAGAATTGAAGAAAAAAGATTAGCACCTTAAGGGCTTGATAAGAATCCCTACAAGAGTCAAGTAATCTTCATCAAGCTTTATATTCTACGCTAGGCGATTCATACTATGGGCTTAACTAGCTGATGAAAATTAAAGGAACTAAATATATTTTTCCGCATCTAATAAAATATGGCACTAATATAAAATTATTCCTTAACATGAAAATGAAAGTTTTTTCGAACTAAAAATCACATATTTTAGAATTTGAAAACCTAGCCATTGAAAAAAAAGTGATAAAACAAAATTTATAGTTCCCTTCCTGAGTTCATGCAAGTCTAGTAAAGAAAAATATGAATTTTATAATTTGTTTAGCGTAATTTTTTTAAAGGCTCTCTGATTGTTTTAATCAGTTATTCACAAAAATGCGGACAGAGGTTTCTCCAAGAACTGAATCTGCTAGTTTTACCGTAGCTCTCAATTCGGTTTCCTCTTTCCTCTCTAGTTTTTCGCTTTCTTTTCTTCTCTTTCTCTCTTTTGCAAGGCAGGAAACTAAAAAACACTCCTCGCCTCAAAAATAGTTTTTTTGTTTTTTTTTTTCTTAGAAAGTGAGCAAGTTTATCATTCAATGGTGGCTCTCTTTCTATAATATCTTGCTACTAAACACCAAGCAACAAATTTTCATCAAACAGTTCGTGGTGAAGAAATGTAAGTAAGGAGCGACCCGGCTCAATAGTAACCGAAACTCTAAAAAATGGAATTTTGATACCAATGGATACATCAAAAGAATCAAATTCTTATGCTGATTTCAAAGTTTCATCAAGTTTAGTCCTACTAAACTTGAAATTCTTATGCTGATTTCAAATATATACGTTTCATCAAGTTTAGTCCTCTCGCTCTTTGCGCTTTAGTTTGACTCTTTCTCGCAACTCTATTTTTTAAAACAGTAAAAAACTTTAGCGTAAAGAGTGAGGCGTTGAGGAGGGGACAACCCCTTTCACATGCGGAATAATTTCTATTCGTTTTAAGTTTTAATTTCAGTCCTTACTTTCAGTTAAAAAAAAATCTGTTTTTTTTTCATTTTTATCACAGGGAATTCACTTGTAAAAAATGTATGGACTCAGAATTTTTCATTCTTTTTTGTGAATTAAAACGATTGGTTCTTTTGTCATACAAATGAACCAATCAGGTTCTCTTTGCTCAAATTTAGTTCAAAAAATCCAATTTAATTCAATAAATCAAATTTAGTCAGGTTCTCTTTGCTCAAAATTTTCATTTGCTCAAATTTAACATTTCATTTACTTACGAGAATATAACAAGCTTCAAAATAATAAGAGTGGCTTAAAAAAATAAGTCATAAAAATAGACCAATGGGATTAAAGCATACTTTTTAACGCGAAAGTACAGGATAGTAAATCTCTTTATCTTTTTCTTTATCCATACAGGCCATTACTAGCTGTTCTTATACATAACTTCCCTCCTTTTCCACCTAACACACAAAAAGCCTCAAACCCAATTAGAATATTCAATTTCCAATCGAATGAGCCCCCTAACAAGTTTCTATGACCACCCTTTCATGAAAATTGGTCTGGGGAAAACTTGTTTTGGCCCTTATCGGGCCAGTCCTAAAAAGAGCCGACATTTCTTTTCGATTTTCCTTTGGTATTGGGGCCCCTTAGTGCGAGGAATTAGGGTTACAAGTTTCGATCTGATCAGAAAAATAACTGTTTTTCATCCCTTTTATTGGATGAGGGGCTGTGTTGCCATTTTTTTTGTAAATTAGGTTCTTCTTCGCCCAAAGCCTTAAGGCTTCAAGTTTCGAACAGATTAGGGCCAAACGGTGTTTGGCTTATTTCTGCACCCCCCCATCACCGGATACCCTCGCACGCTTACCCCACTAGAATCGTACTATTAAACTCATGCTCACGCCCAATCCTAGCTATCTTTATTAAGATATTCCCTCTTTTCCACCCCATATATAATTAAAAAGCCTTTTAACTACTTCAAGCTATAAAACTACAATATTATCATATTTTTTATGCCTCATAAATTATGAAGAATAATTAGTTGGTTATTCTTTTGTTCTAAACAGTGTTCTATTTTGCTCTGTCAGTGAGTCTAAAAATTCTCTTCTCCAAAACAATTTGTGGAAATATATTTAATGGGTCTATATTAGCTGTAGCATCCAATTGTTTTAATAATAATTTTATAGCGGTAGCAGTGTTATAGCTACAGTGTTAGAAATCAGTCTAGGAGCCGCGGATGATGTCAACACGTTCTGTTTTTTCTATTCATAATGTTCTTCCCCCAACGTTGAGTACGATTCTGGAGAGTGCGTGCGACGTGGTTGAAAGGCTAATCTTTCGTGGGCTGCTGAGAAACCACCGCCTGAGATACTACGATTTACGGTGCAGTATTTGTCTTAAATATATTGTTACTTCGTGGGCTGCTGAGAAACCACCGCCTGAGATACTACGATTTACGGTGCATTATTTGTCTTTGATAGATTGGTACTTCGTGGGCTGCTGAGAAACCACCGCTTGAGATACTACGATTTACGGTGCATTATTTGTCTTTAATAGATTGCTACTCCGTGGGCTGTTGAGAAACCACCGACTGAGATACTATGATTTACGGTGCATTATTTGTCCTTAATAGATTGCTACTTCGTGGGCTGCTGAGAAACCACCGCCTGAGATACTACGACTTACGGTGCATTATTTGTCTTTAATAGATTGTTACTTCGTGGGCTGCTGAGAAACCACAGCCTGAGATACTACGATTTGCAGTGTATTATTTGTCTTTAATAGATTGTTACTTCGTTGGCTCATGAGAAACCACCGCCTGAGACACTACGATTTACGGTGCATTATTTGTCTTTAATAGATTGCTACTTCGTGGGCTGCTGAGAAACCACCGCCTGAGATACTACGATTAACGGTGTATTATTTGTCTTTAATAGATTGTTACTTCGTGGGCTGCTGAGAAACCACCGCCTGAGATACTACGATTTACGGTGCATTATTTCTCTGTAATAGATTGTTACTTCGTGGGCTGCTGAGAAACCACGGCCTGAGATACTAGGATTCACGGTGCATTATTTGTCTTTAATAGATTGTTACTTCGTAGGCTGCTGAGCAACCACCACCTGAGATACTACGGTTTACGGTGCATTATTTGTCTTTAATAGATTGCTAGAAAATTACCCGTCCCTGATATATACCATTTAATTTCTTCACTTTCTAAACCCGCTTTAAAATAAATATAATATCTCCAGACCTCCTTCCATTGCCGGTAAACGCCGAGGGACGCCGAGGCTGCGACTTCACACTGCCATTTCTGAATCTCCTGATCTTCTAGCACACCTTTTAATAATTTTGCTACATTTCCTACTGACAGTCCTATCCCCTTCCCTCTATTCCAAACACCTGATAACCCACAACTACTTAAGATTGATTTCGCTTGGGAAGCCCATGAACTTTTCCTTCTATGCTGCAACACCTCCAGATAAGCTGCATTTACTAACCTATTATTCTGTAAACCAATCACCTTTTCCCAGTATCCTATTATTCTAACCAATCTTTTTACCCTCAATGAAAACAATCCTAGATCACCCTTTAACACCAGACTATTAAATTTCCCGCTTAGCCCTAAAAATCTCCTGAAATGTCCTAAATAAATTCTCTCTATTTTTCCCCCTTTTTCAAACCCCCAAACTACCCCACCGTAACTCAATACTGGGCCTACCTTCGTCTCAAAAACTCTCTTCTGTGGCTTAATATCTGCCGGTCCTAGATGCCTAAGGGGACTCTTCAATAACGCCCATGAAGCCTTCTGACCCTTCCAACTCGCTATTTGCACCTGATCACTCCATTTCCCTGAACTTGTGAGCTTACATCCCAAATAAATAAAATCCTTGACTTCTCTCATCTCTTTCCCTTTAAAATAAAACTTGTTCTTTTCCCTTTCTTCTTTTCCAAAAACTAATATAACTGATTTATTAATATTTAAAGCTAATTTTTTACTCCCCAAATAACTATCCAAAATCTCTAACATCTTTAGCAAATCCGGAGCCGATTTCGCAAGCAATACTATGTCATCTGCAAATAATAAACAAAATAGCTCCAGCAACATTAATTTTAACATACGGTGTATATCATATTATACAAAATTAAACTCTAAATTTTGCTCATTCACTACTGTTATCTTCCTTGGAAACTAGAGTAATCAAATCTTGCCTCAAAGCCCCAAGCCCCACGGATCTTAAAAAAACATCTTATTCATCTTTTATAATAGCTGACATTCTAGCACATCCCTGCTTTACATGAAACCATGACGCTGTAGATAAATTTGGATTTAAATTTATATACAGAGACCGTGCCAACTAGAAATTTTATCTTTTCTTAATATATTATAATCCTGACAACTAAAACCAAACCAAGATATCCTTAAAGAAACTTCCCAGCGACATAATTAACGCTTTCTTACTATATTACAATTTCGACAATTAAGGAAAGAGTGGCAAATATTGTGGATGCATAAGTACTCAGCAGGCACAGGAGTTAGAAACAATCTATTTTTGTATTTATAGAACCTTCATTTCTCGTAATACCCCACATTACAAATTATAATCTAACTTTGTAGCACTAAGCCACCCAAGGCTAACACACCTGCACACGCTCCTCCTCAGCCCTAATCTAACGAAAGGATTATTCTTTACCCCCTTCCATGAAGCTCCAATTTTCATTAAATTCTTTATTATGATCTTTTCCTATCCCATTCGGAGAGGGGCCCCAAGTGGCCCAAAAAAAAACCGAAATCCCGATCTTTGGCAATCTTCATCCGTAAAATGTGGTCTAGCCATCTTAATCACCACATTTTATGTCCAACTTATCGGTTGATATACAGTCAGCTGCACGAGCAACAAGTGAGTACAAACGAGTAGACAGTTGCTCTGGAGAACATTTAGCCAATCTTCCTCAGCCTATCAAAGCACCCATGCTTCAGAACCATACTTGACTGCTGCCTTTACCGTGACTAATCTTACCGTGACTTACCTTCTAATCTTAGTCCTCAGACAAATCTTCCTATGCACCTAAACTCTTTTTAAATCTGGAAAAAAATAGAACTTTGGCTATTCTACTCCTCACACCTTCACTTCCACCATCTCTACTAATGATTCTACCCAGGTTAGTACAGATATCCATTTGATCAACTTTCTCGTAACCTTACATCCCCTTTTCACCCTCATTTATTCCTAATCTAAGCGACTTAGCCTTCCTGACGTCAATTTTTAGACACTCTAGTAAATCCGTGAAATAAAATTTTCTGGTTAATTTTCAGGGGGTAAAGAAGCGCTAAGATGTGCACTTTATTCATTATTTCTAATAACTTTTTACAATAACGCATAATAGTACTCCAACGCCGACCACCTGAAGCATGGGCGCCCATATGGGGGGGGGTGGGGGGGGGGGGGGCTGGGCCGGGGTTCGTCTTGCCTCCCCCCCCTGGCTGAATGATGCTGCCTTATTTTTATATTTTTCATACTTCTATTTTTCATACTTTTAATTAGCATTAAAAGTAGCAATCAGACGAAGTTTGCCCCCCCCTGGAATTCAGCTTATGGGCGCCCATGACCTGAAGCGCTGACCAAAAAAGCCCTTCACTGCCAGCCTCTCCCCGGCTGGATTAAATGCCAAGGGGGACAACAAAAGACGTGCCTTGCCTACGTCAAAGCTGACCTCGAACCCAAAGGGGAATTTAGCCGCTTTGGCCGACCTTAGGACAAGAACTGGCTCAAAATCAAGCAGGAATGGACCCTAGACCGCCAAAGATGGAGCTCAATCGTTGACGAAGTATGGGATGCCGGGGAAGGTTCGAAGCCGTTGTTCTGACCCAAGTACAAGTTCTACATAATAACACCGCCATAACATAAAAAAAAGGAAAGGAAATTAAGCACTTACTGATTTAATCCAACTCATCTAATCAAGAAAAGACAGGTAATCCTTAATTTCTGTTATTTAAATCCTCAATAGCCTCAGAGGTTCAAACAAAGTCTCACCTCCCATTTCTAGTGGCCTATATTTTCAAATTCTGATGCCTTATTGTAACTTAAACTTTCCATTTTGTAAATTTAGCGCTATCACCTTTCATGAAAACAGAAGTAATCAAATCGTCCTTTTAAGCCTTAGGGACAAAGAATTGAAAAAAAAGTATGTTATTTATTATTCCAATAGCTGACATTCTTGCATCTTACTTCCTTAAAAAGATACCAACTAGAGAATTAACCTTTTCTAAATATGCTACAGGTCTGGCATCTAAATATACTACAGGTCTGGCAAAACCTACTTAATGAACATTCCCGCGAAGTACAAAGTATCATTCCGAAATGTAATTATTTCATTTCATCTCCAAGCTAAAAGTCTTTGCACGCTCTACCAGATTAATATAGTTTTTTCCCGGAGGTTCATTAACTTGTGGAAGGCGAAATATGTAATATCCTTTCTTTCTGATTTTCTTCATTAAGGCATTGTGAAGAAGAAAAAAATATTAAGTAGGGCTTAATTTGTGATTCACAATTGGTTCTGGCTTTTCTATTCCTTCTCTTTCTGTTTCATTTTCTTTCTTTTATAAATATCAAATTTACAGTCAATACAGAGGTCTGTAATGAAAGGTTTACTGCAAAATAAGAACTACCGTAATATATATTAAAGATAAGTACAGGAAAGTAATGCGTATTAAGTACACTTAATTTTTTAATTATAGTTTTTTTTAGCATTATATTAATTAACACGTTATGAACTATCCATGACTGACACGGGCTGAAATAATTTTTTTTTTTATTAACCTTCAGAATTTTTTTTTTAAAGACAGCTTTTTTTACAGTCCAGTTTAGTAGATAAAACTTATTTTTCAGTCTTTATGCAAATAACCAAAGTATTCTATCATTGCTTCACATCAATCTACTATTTTTGTTCAGTTCATCAATTGCATCAGTTCACAGTTTTATTAAAAAAAAACTACCTTTTGTTAATTTTTTCCTTGCAAGAATAAATGTATAAGCTACATAAAGTATCATTAACACTATAACAGAGCCGTCTAATTTTTTTTTTTTTTTTTTTTTTTTTTTTTTTTTTTCAAAATCAGCTTCCTTACTTCAACTATTTTGCAACATTTGTTTTAATATATATTTAAAAATGTAGATTTGTATTCTATTTTTCTCCAGAAGATATTTTTTATCTAGTGTAGCTCTCTAGTACAGTAAGTATTTTCTCTCTAGAATTTCTCTCTAGTATAGTAATATCAATGTAGCATGCAACTGTCTAAATACAAAAGGAAATTGCAGGGTGCTCTGTGTCTTGACGACAGAGCAAACAGCAATATTATTACTCTTAATGATACACGTATCACGTACACGTATATGTATTTGGGGGGAGGGGTAATTCAATTATCATGAAAAAAAAAACAAATTAAATAAAAAGTATAGGAAGCTAATGAGAATATTTATAAATAAGAGGACGCCTGGACTGGAATCTAGATCCTATCAAGGGAGGGGCTGAGTTTGACCCCCCCCCAATCTTTGCCGACTAGCGAAAAAACTAAAAAATGCATATAAACAAATTTTTAAGAGTTTTGTGAAGTTTTTACCCCCAGCCCCCACCCACCCACCCCAAACAAAAATTATGGATACGCCTTTGACTAGATTATCCCCCACCCAGGCTAAAGAAATCCACATCGACGCATCTTATTAGTTATATTGGCTGTAATCGGCTTATGTATTTTATAAGCTAATTTTCCAACGCCAAAAAACACAATTATATTAAAATTGTAAGAAGCCGTGACAATAACTTTGGTATTTCCGTGGGTTGTTGGGATCCTCTTGTCAGTCTTAACCGTCTGTATTGAGGGATAGATAGAGTAACGCAAATAATCCACCATGGACCCCCATATTTCTTAGAAACTATTTTCTAAAACACCTTTTCAACTAAAGAAAATCAATGGAAATTTTACTATCCTGAGAGTGGCTTGGACCAAAACAAAATCAAGTGATGCAGTAAAGTGTAAACTCAGATTCTTTTATCCCATTTTTTAATTACAAAAGAGTAATTTAGCAATATCAAAGAAGGCAAAAAAAAAAAATTACATTAAAGCAAGGTCTACCCACGATTTTTTTCGAAGGGGTTTTACTCCAATTTTTTTTTTTTTCGGTGGGAGGGTGGATCACACAAAAAAGGCTCAAAAAACGCATGCAAAATTTGTTTATATCCATTTTTTTACGTTTTTACGAGTCAGACAAACATTTCGGGAGGGGGGGGGGTTCAAGCCCCCCCCCCTCTGGGTACGGCCTTGCATTAAAGACATGGTAAACAAAAAAAATTCAGAGAGACGCATAAACCAGAATGTTTTCTATTTAGGCCGTATGTACTTGAATCGACAGATAGATACGTGATGTTAAATGGTAAATATTTTCTGGGACCACCATTCCCGTCCTTTTACTAAGTTCTATTTTGTGACCTCTGTATACTGTAGCGTCTTCTTATTCCAAATATGGTACACATTTCATACCACACGTACTTGCTCTGAGCAAATACGTCACAACCTTAGTTCAGTTGCTGTCTGGCATTCAATCAGATAACAGGCTAATTATGTATGCGAGATGTATTACAAAACGATATGAGTAAGGTGTCTGACATGGGCGTAGGGAAGGGGGGCAGCTGCCCCCCAAGACCTTCAAAATTACATTAGATATGGCTGAAAAAGCAGATGGTTGGAAAAGCAGTTGATAAAAGGCCCTCCATCACACTATCGACTGCCCCCCCACACAATATGCTGCCTACGCCCAGGGTGTCTGATACAGTATTTTCTAGTGTTAAGATCATGGAAGTTAAAGGTTTTGATACAAAATTGTGAATTTCTCAAAGTATTTTGACGACCGCTGGCTGTCGGAGACTAACAAAGAATTACTGAAGTGCATAATTTTTTCTATTGAAAGGGTGTTTTTAGAAAACTATTTATAGAAAACTATTTTAGAAAGCCTATTTTTTAGAAGACTGGCCAAACTTTGGTAATAAGATTTTGGTGTAAGGTTGGCTAGCTGGGTACTGGTGCGTAAAACGAACACTTTTGTATATTGTACAAGGAAACCAGTCACGAAAACCCCGTCAAACAAGCTATTCTCAAGAGACCGCTATCATACAGTTCGTGGTAACCAACTGTAAGCAAGGAGCGACCCGGCTCAATGGTAACCGAAACTCTAGAAAATGGAATTTTGATACCAATAGATACATCAAAAGAATCATATTTTAATAATGATTTGAAATATATAATTTTTATTAAGTTTAGTCCTACTCATCAAAAGTTACGCGCCTGAGAAAATTCGGCTGATTTTCGAAAAAAGGGGGAAAGACCCCCTAAAAGCTATAGAACCTTAATCACCGTATGAGATAACCCTAATGTAGAGTTTTCGGGCTCCTATATGCAAAAATGTGTAATTTTACATTTTTTGCCAGAAGAAAGAACACGAATAGGTGTTTTTTTGTTTTTTTTTTTTTTTTTTTTCCCTGGGGTATCGCTTCTAACTAGGGGTGCTATCAAATAGTGGGCTCATTGGAACGGAAATTAAAAGTTCTAGTGCCCTTTTTAAGTGACCAAAAAAATGGAGGGCAACTAGGCCCCCTCCCACGCTCATTTTCCCCCAAAGTCACCCGACAAAAATTTTGAGATAACTATTTTGTTCAACATAGTCGAAAATATGATAACTATGTCTTTTAGGATGACTTAATCCCCCGATGTCCCCGGGGGGAGGGCTGAAAGTTATGAACTTTACCCAAAGTTGACATATAGTATTGGTTATTGGGAAGTATACAGACGTTTTCAGGGGGGATTTTTTGTGGTAGGGGGGGGGGGTATGTGGGAGGATCTTTCCATGAAGGAAGTTTTTATGGGGTAAGGGACATTGCCATGAAGGGGGCGCCGGATTTCCCAGCATTATTTTAAGAAAAAGATCAGAAATTATATAAAAAAAAACAAGTTTTTCAACTAAAAGTAAGGAGCAACATCAAAATTTCAAACGACAGAAGACATTACGTATATGATTGGGTTTACCTCTTAGTCATTACCTCACTCTTTCGGCCATATATTTTTTAGTACTTTCATAAGAGCTATTTATTCTAATTAACGGCATTTGTGATTAAGGGTTCATTTTTAAAGAATTGGAAAAAAAATTCGAACCTTATCGTAAAGAGCGAGGTATTGACAAGGGGGTGAACCCCCTAATATACGTATTAAAAATATTTGAATATAGAAGTTTGTTACGTAAGTTAATTCGTAAGTTACGTATATTTATTACTAATAAATACGTTCCTAAATAAAATTAAACAAGTTTCGAGAAAGCCATTTAACCAAATAAAAGTAAAATTAATATCCAAATTTTGTTTTAATTATTCATGTACGGTGAGCCAAAATCAAAACCTGCATTAATTCAAAAACGTTCAAAAATTAAATTTAAAAAAAACAAGTTTTTTTTAACTGAAGTAAGGAACGACGTTAAAACTTAAAACGAACAGAAATTATTCCGTATATGAAATGGGGTGTCCCCTCCTCAACGCCTCGCTTTTTGCGCTAAAGTTTGACTTTCTCACAACTCTATTTTTTTTAAACAATAAAAAACTTTTGCATAAAGAGCGAGGCATTGAGGAGGGGACAGCCCCTTTCATATACATAATAATTTCTGTTCGTTTTAAGTTTTAACGTCGTTCCGTACTTTCAGTTAAAAAAAAGTTTTTTTTTTATTTAATACATAAATGACTGCAAAGCTGTGGTTTCTCAGTGAGTTACAATATTTAAACGATTGTTTTTTGGGGTTTAAGAGGGGAAAGGTGCCTAGGTTAGGTTAGGCTACGTATTTAATATATGCTATGCTTTACCAACCCACCCACCCCCCCCCCCTAATGTGCAAATATATAGCCCAGAATTATAAAATATTATATATTCACTCTGTTTTGTTTCATTAGCATTAACCAAACTTGACTTTTTAGAAGTGTCCGTATAATGCACCAGTACCACTAGCTGTTCTATCTCGTGCCTACGGTAAAACTTAAAATGTTTTAAAAAATTGGCGTATTTTGTCAAAATTTTATTTTTCTTGATTCGCCTATAGTTTAATTTTGTCTTCTAATTGAGTCATGAATTTAAGAGACACAAAAACAGATTTTTCCATATGCATACCGTGATCTGTACATCAGAATCGCGCATACGCGAAGGCGGAGTATGAATCTTGTGTGGTCTTTAATGTGTTTCACATTTTTTTTTTTTTTTTTTTTAACGGTGAGTATAGCCTTTTTCGATACTGTTTATTCTCTCTACTGTGTTTGTGACATAAAGTTGAAATCATACAGACACCGTAATCTATACCCGTTTTTCTATATTTTTATTTCATTTTAAGTGTACAGTAGACAGTCCAGCTTGAATTCGATATCTTTCGAGAAGTGAAATTTTGAACATCTTTTCGATTAAACAAAATCAATGAAAAGTCCACTTATCTGAAAGTAGCTTGGACCAAATTAAGTCCTGGACTATATTGTAAATTAAGATCCGTTTAGCCCATTTTTCAAACGCCAAAAAAAACAAAAACTTAGCAATGTTTAAAGAACACAAAAACAGCAAATTTACCCAAAATTTAAACTCGGATAAGAATCTTGATAATTCTCTTAGAGGTTTGGGCCAGAATATCCTCTCTCTCTAGTCCGTACGTGTCTGAATTGACAGATAAATAGATAATAATGAAAAGTCCAGTTTGAATCCCATCTCTTTCTAAAAATTATTCTTTTCAATGCCTTTTCAATTCAATAAAATCAAAGAAAAGTTTTCTTAAAATAAAGAAGGTTTATTAAATAAAATCAAAGAGAAGTTTTCTGAAAGTAGCCTTATTAACTTAGCTCTTATCAGCCGACTGTTCACGTACAATCCTCACCAGGAAGGGCAAGCTTTAATGAAGTTGATAATTTTAAGTTTTGGATTAAAAAAAAAAAGAAAGTTTCTTTAACTGAAAGTAAGGAACGACGTTAAAACTTAAAACGAACAGGAATTATTCCGTATATGAACGGGTCTGTCCCCTCCTCAACGCATCGCTCTTTACTCTAAAGTTTGAATTTCTCACAACTCTTATTTTTTAAACAATAAAAAACTTTAGCGTAAATAGCGAGGCGTTGAAGAGGGGACAGCCCCTTTCATATACGGAATAATTTCTGTTCGTTTTAACGTTCGTTAAAATTTCTGTTCGTCTGTTCGTTTTAAGTTGGATATAGTCTGGATATAATCTCATTATACAATAAGACCCAATTGTGATTCCCTACGGACTTATCATAGTCAACAGAATCAAGTCTGGATATAATCTCATTATACAGTAAGACTCAATTGTGATTCCCTATGGACTTATCATAATCAACATTTTTGAACTTGAATTATTTATAGTTAATTGACCAAACCTGTTTGATGCATTGCCTGTAGGAGTCAAGAGCTGATTTAATCGTGCTATATTTGGTTAGCGGGGGGTATTCACACCCCCCCTTGCCAGTAAGTCCCTTTTGATGCTATTTCAAATGAACTGCTAATCCCCAATCCTCCCGAAGCGGATTTATAATCGAGATTTATCATGGCTAATGTTACGCAAAAATCATTCGACGAGTTCAGAAAAGTTTTGAGCGGAAAACTGGATTCTATTATTGCTACGCAGACAGAATTAAATAATAAGCTTGACGGAATTACTTCTGAGATCGCGTCGCTGAGAACGGAGGCTGCTGACCGAGATGTGAGGCTTAATAACTTTAAGAAAAATATCGACGAGTATGTCGACAAGTACCAGGCCCTGGAAAAACAGCTACTACTTATCGACGTGAAAGATCGCCGTCTGAACCTTATTGTGCATGGTTTACCGGCAGAAGAGCCTAACAAGAAAGTTGAAGATAGCGTCATTAAATTAGTTAGCGAAAAACTGGGTGTAACTAGTGACATATCTATGACTAAGTGCTATCGGATTTCTTCACGGGCTGAAAACATCACAAATAGGCACAGCAAGCAAAATAGCAGACGCAAGGAGTCCCCCGTATTTATTTCACTAAGCTCGGAGAGTGATGTCGAGGCGATCATGAACAATGTTAAAAAGCTAAAAGGCAGTGGGATTATAATCTCTACAGACCTGCCCCCTGCTCTCAACATGATTCAAAACTCCCTACTCTCGAAAGCACAAGAAATGAAAGAGTCGAAACATATCGTTTCATCCATAGTGCGTCATAAGGGTATTAACTTATGGCTAGAAGTGAAAAAAAGTGATTCTTCTGACTGGGAAAAGATTAATTAGTTTGTTTGTAGTGTATACGCGGACCATTATTTGTTTTATTTGTTTGATGAAATACGTCCGCGATCGAGAGATGAAACAAGTTCTTTTGTTGGTGTGTGTCATGATTGGGAAAATGACCACTAGTCAGTGTTGGTTTTTTTTCTTTTCGTTGTTTTTTTTCTTTCTTATTGTGTTCAGTGCTCAATGCGACTTCGACTTGTTAAGTCTGCCATGCCAGATTATGCTTCATCGTCGCGAATATTTTTTTATAATTTCCATATTCCTATAAAACAGGGTAGGGGTTTTCTTCGGGTGTTTTTTTCATTTGTATATAATATATTTCAAAAGAAGTGCCGTACTCTTACACATCAAGGTTTTGTTGATGATTTATTGCCGCATCACTACAGACTCCCACCAGACGGTTTGGTAAGTCAAAATGATTATGATTAATTCTACTGGTAGTGGGGCATCGAGTGGGTTGAGAGATTTTGAGAGAGACCCATTAGATTTAATAAAAATTTCTGCAGATTGTGGTTTTTCGGATGATGAATATGATATTTTTATTAGATCACTCCCTATTAACAAATATTTACTCGCTAATGAGATTAACAGATATGTTTCTCCTGGTAGTGTGAGGGTGGCGAGTTTAAACTGTTGCGGGTTGATGAGTAGTTTGGACCATTTATCTTCGTTCCTTCCATGCTGTCGAGTTGATGTATTAGCTGTATGTGAGACTTTCTTAAATGAGTCAACTAGTCACCTAGCGAATATTAATGGTTACAATTTTATTTCAAAGACTAGGAATGACAGATCGAGAGGAGGCCTTGGTTTTTTTATTCATAATGATATTACTTACAGGATTGTTTCGGATTTTGATTCTATGTATGAAGAAATGTTGTTTGAATTTTTGGTTGTTGAGCTTGATTTTGGTAATGAAAAAGTGTTGTGTTGTTTGTTTTACAGACCACCTAGCTCTTCGGTGCAACATTTCATAAGTAAGCTGGAAGCGTTTTCTTCGATCGCAATCGAGCAAAGTCGGAAGATTATGTACATTGGGGATTTTAATATTGATATAAGTAATGCTAGTCATGATCTTTCATCTACACAATATTCGCCTTCGGCTGTTGATTTTCTGACACTTTGTCTTTCGCTGGGGCTTCTCCCAGCTTGTCGTATTCCAACTCGAGTTGTAAGCTCGACAGCAACGGTAATCGACAATATTTTTCTGAATATGGAATTTGATTCGTGTCATGTTATTATCGACGACACGTCAGACCACTTTATGCTTTTGATGGAGATAAAAACTGGGCGACAAACGGCGACTCCGATCAAAACAACTAGAAGGCTTGATGCTACATCTGTTCAGCGGTTGAAGGAACTGCTGCTTAAAATTGACCCCTCTCCGTGCTTAGACTGCGAGGATGTAAATCAAGCTTCACAGTATTTTGTCAACGAATTTACCACAGCACTTAATGTGGCTTGTCCGATGTCTTCAACCCGTCTAAGACGTTACAACAGATCTAAAAAGCCTTTGGTTACACGAGGACTACTAAGGTCGATCCAATCAAAGAACAGGCTGTATAAAATATATCTATCGAATCCCGATGAAACAAATCAAGCCTTTTTTAAAGCTGACAGAAATTGCTTAACCAAAGCTCTCAGGTCTGCTAAACAGCTCTACTATTTGAAGGCATTCAATAGCGCGCATGGATCTCCTAAGAAGGTATGGACATTAATAAACGATTGTATCGGCAAAAAAAAGTTGAATTCTTTTCCGGACGAAATGATGCCCCCAGGTGGTGATCCAGCTGTTAAAGGAAAACTTAACGTCGCCAACATGCTCAACACGCACTTCGCTAAAATAGGTGAAAAGACGTCGGAAGAGGCATCCCAAAAATCAACGCCAAATTCTGCTGATTTCAAAAGTTTTCTACCCTCTTCTACTGACCGATCCATATTCCTCACTCCAGTCTCGTCTGCTGAATTGATGCTTGTACTTCATCAACTCAAAAATGGACACTCAGAAGGAATCGACGGATCTTTTACGAACTTGCTTAAATCGATTATGCCTAGTATAGTAAATTTTCTTGTGCACATAATTAATCTTTGTTTCAAGAATGGTATCTTCCCTTCATGTATGAAGTCCACCCGTGTCATTGCACTACACAAAGGGGGAGATATAAAAGATCCGTCCAACTATAGGCCCATATCTATTCTATCTGCTTTCGGAAAAATTATTGAACGTTGTTTGTACGTGAGGATTGTAAATTTTCTTGACAAGAATGGTTTTTTCAGTAAGTCCCAATTCGGGTTTCGAAAAGGACATTCTACAGAGCATGCTATTTTGGCAGTAACCCAGTTTATTCATGATGCCTTGGATAAGGGTGAAATTCCAGCTTCTATATTCGTGGATATACGGAAAGCGTTTGACACTATTTGTCACATGATTTTAAATGAAAAATTGTCTAATTGTGGTATACGTGGTCCGGCTAAATCGATAATATTGTCATATTTAAGCGATAGAGTCCAGTGTATTGATGGGGGCGATGTTATATCAACGTCTTCGAACCAGTCCAATAAAGTTGGAGTGCCCCAAGGTTCAATTCTCGGCCCTCTGTTGTTTCTAATTTATGTTAATGATATTAGTAATTCAGTTGAGGACCTAGGGCTGACCGTTCTCTTCGCAGATGACACAGCTTGTAGTGTCTCTGGAATCGATGAAGATTGTGTCAAACATAATTTAAGTCTAGTATTCGATAGACTAGTAGCATGGTTTACGGCAAATAGGCTAGCTCTGAACACTTCAAAAACAAAGTTTATGGTATTTTCGCGTACGTCACGGGCACTTCCATGTCTGAAGTTGATTAAGTCATCTGTTTCAGGTATGGATATATCACGTGTTGAGATTATTCGTTACCTTGGTGTACTGGTTGACTCAAATTTGAGTTGGAAGCCGCATATAAATGGTATAAGATTGAAGCTTGGAAGGAACGTGGGTATTATGCAACGTATGAAATTCATTTTGCCGCTCGAAGCTATGCGTTCTATTTATTTCGCTCTTGTTCATTCTTATCTAAATTACTGCCCACTTATTTACTTGAATACTTTCAGATCCCATTTAATTCCGCTTCAGAGGCAACAAAATAAGGCGCTTCGTATTTTAAAAAGTAATCTTCCTTCCCCAGCGTCTTTCCCCAGTAAGTCTTCTACAAAGAGTTTATATTGTTTATTGAATATTCTTCCTGTTGAACTTGCAGTTACTTTTAACTCGATATTATTCAAGGTTAATCATAATCTCCTGTCACTGCCCAGTTATTTCTATTCTTTTGATTTGTTCCCAGTTGCTCCGCCATCTTCTCATCTAGCTCGCAGCATACGCAAACTACGCCAGCCGTTGATAATTTCAGAGAGGTCCCGGTTTTCTCTACGAAATAGTGTGGTGGCCGCGTGGAACCAATATGAATCTATTTTTGATTTTGATGTGTTGATCGGAATTTAAAAAAATAAAATAAAATCATTCCTTTTGGACATTTATTAGTCAAATAATATTTTCATTTTTTTTTTTTTTTTTTTTTCTCTCTCTTTTTATTTTTCGATCTCTCTCGGATCTTGATGTCCTTCTTCTTGTCCCATTGCTGGTTGAGAGTTGTTTATGTATCGTCGGGTGGGTGTCTGCCGTGATGTGGTGAGTAATTAACCTTACATTTATTGATTTATTTATATTTGTTTGTGAAGTATACCATTTTGAATGAAAATCCGTATATTTCTTTATTGTTTTTCTTTTTTTATCTGTGCAAAACGAGCTTGTCTCACTGCCAGATATCTGTATATATTTAGTGTCATTATGTAAGATTGAATAATAAATGAACCTGAACCTGAACCTTTTAAGTTTTAACGTCGTTCCTTACTTTCAGTTACAAAAACTTGTTTTTTTTATTTAATTTTTGAATGTTTTTGAATTAATACAGGTTTTGATATTGGCTCACCGTACATGAATAAATAAAACAAAATTTGAATATTAATTTTACTTTTATGTGGTTAAATGACTTTCTCGAAACTTGTTTAATTTATTTACGAACATTTTTATTAGTAATAAATATGCGTAACTTAAGAATTAACTTACCTAACGAAATTCTAAATTCATAAATTTTTGATACGTATATTAGGGGGTTCGCCCCCTATTCAATACTTTGCTCTTTAAGCTAAAGTTCGAATTTTGTTCCAATTCTTTACAAATGACCCTTTAATCACAATGGCCGTTAATTAGAATAAATAGCTATTATGAAAGTACTAAAAAATCTTTGGTTTGAAAATCTAGATTTTGAGTAGGGGGTGAACACAGTCATACAAGCAATATTTTCTGTTCCTTTTAAGTTTTGATGTTGCTCCTTACTATCGGTTGAAAGAATTGTTTTTATTTAATTTCTGATCTTTTTCTTCAATAATGATGGGAAATCCGGCCCCTGCTTCATAGTAATGTCCCTTCCCCCATGAAAACTTCCTTCATGGAAAGATCCTCCCATATAACGCCCGACCCCCCCTCCACCTACCAGAAAAAATCCCCCCTGAACACGTCTGTATACTTCCCAATAACCAATACTATATGTTAACATTGGGTAAAGTTCATAACTTTCAGCCCTCCCCCGGGGACTTTGGGGGATTAAGTCATCCTTAAAGACATAGTTATCATATTTTCGACCATGCTAAACAAAATGACTATCTCAAAATTATGATCAGGTGACCTTGGGAAAAAAATGAGCATGGGAAGCTGCCTAGTTGAACTATATATTTTGAGCACTTAAAAAGGGCACTAGAACTTTTCATTTCCGTTCCAATGAGCCCTCCCACGATATTCTAGGACCATTGGGTCGATACGATCACCCCTGGGAAAAAAAAACAAATAAACAGGCATCCGTGATCTTTCAAATGGCAAAAAGTGCAAAATTCCACATTTTAGTAGATAGGTGCTTGAAACCTCTACAGTAGAGTTATCTTATACGCTGAATATGATGGTGTGATTTTCATTAAGGTTCTGTAGCTTTTAGGGGGTCTTTCCCCCTTCTTTCGAAAATCAGCCAAATTTTCTCAGGCACGTAACTTTGATTAGTAGGATTAAACTTGATGAAACTTATATATTTGAAATCATCATTAAAATCTGGTTCTTTTGATGTATCAATTGGTATCAAAATTCCGTTTTTTTAGAGATTCGGTTACCATTGAGCCGGGTCGCTCCTTACTTACAGTTCGTTACCACGAACTGTTTAATTGTGCAAATGTATACTTTCTTCTTTGATTTTCGTTGATGTTGCTCTTATTTCTTCTTTTCTCTCATCTTCTTCTTCCTCATAACAAAGATATTATAGCACCTTATTCTATTTTTCGTATTATTGGACTCATAGAAAACACCTTAACAAATTTTTCACGCACAATCTCCACCAAAGAAGACTAACTTTTTTTTAAAATCAGCAATTCTGTTCAAATGCAGCAAATTTGAGATATTTTTTTATGTTGTGTTTTTTAAGCCACAGCGTTGTGGCGTAAAAATTAAACGCCTTTAAAATATAGTTATACAACAACTAAAATCAATATTTTTCCTTACTACGGATGGATTGAGAAGTCCTTATCAGTAAATTTTTCCCGTACAGCCCTCACTGATAAGACCAACTTCATTTTAAGTTTGTGATTTTGCAAATATAGAGTTTCTAGCTTCTTTTTAGTTTATTCTTGTTGCTGGGTTTTACTTCACTTTTTCCCCTTCTTCATCTTCCCCTTTCTAGCAACATTTGCAAATCATACAAATTAAACAGCTTTCAAATGGAATATTACCATTCAAGGTCACTTTTTTTCCAATTAGTGATAAGCCAAAATAGTTCATTAGCTGATTTTTCACGTACAGCCTTCACGAAGGAAGACAAGCCATATTTAAGTGAGTAATTTTACGCTTCTGATGGCACAAATGGAATGGTTCTCCTTTTTTTAATGTGCTTTTTTTTTGTCTTTTTTCCCTTCCTCTTATTAAACATTAAATAGCTTTGAAGTAGAATTCTAGTAGTATGTGTCGTCTGGATTTGCGTACCGCCCTAGCAATTTCTATGTTATTTGCGTACCGCCATAGCAATTTCAACATTATTCTATAGAAGCTCTTCACCTTTTCAAAGAGATTCAGAGCTCCCTCACATGGCATTATACTATGTTCCATCGTGTGCTACTTGGGATTTGCATACTATGCTACGAAAGACAAGTTTTTTTGACATAATTTACGTGGACTAAATTTCTATTTCATGATATACATGTTTTTTTGTTTTTTTTTAGGGTAAATCCGTGTCAGAAAAACCGGTGCGTCTTTTTTAGCTGCCAATATATTCAATTATTTTTTGTATATATTCAGGTTTCAGATTAGAACTTTCTACAGTTTGAATAGTTCATTCAATCTACAAGTATCAATCTTTTTGTAATCATTTACATAGATATGGAATATTCTAAGCGACTTCTGGTGAGTAAAATTTTCTAATTATTATAATAAAAAGAAATCTATTTTTTTTGTCTCGCCATTAAGTTAGGGAAGAATTTTCTTACTTACGCCCTTTTTTTTCACTGTGCTGTTAGCTCTTTTAGAAACATCCTTCTTTTAAATATTAAACAGTCCATGTATTTCAATTTTAGTAAATATTCAAAAAAGAGAGGTAGAATAGATATCTCTTTTGAAAATGCAAAAAAAAAAATACTACTAAAGCCTTCGACAGTATTGATAGGATTTTCCTGTGCTTAGAACTGTTAAAGGTAGGCTTACCAAGACTTTTCGTTAGGATACTAGCTGATATGTATAGAAAGACATTTGGTATAGTTAAAGTTTTAGGGAAGGGATTATCGTCGCCGTTTGAAATTAGAAAAGGAGTAAAACAGGGTAGTAGTAGTATTTCGCTTAGGTTGTTCACGTTGTATATAAATGATATTGTTGACCATTTTAAAAAAAGTATGGGGCCCCTACGGCGTCACTAGGGAACCTGACATTATCTCTGTTGCTTTTTTGCTGATGATGATGCGGTGTCACCAGAGGAGCTCCAAATCTTATTGAGTATATTAGAAGAATATTCAGATAGAAAGAAACTAGTGTTGAATATTAAAAAGACTGAGATTGTGATTTTTAGAGGAATTCGCGTGAATAATGACGATCAAAAAGTAGAATTTTATTATAAAGGTGAAAAATGTAAAAGAGAGTGAAAATTTTAAATATTTGGGAGTAACACTTTCATCAAATGGAGAATGGAAAGAGCATGTAAAAGAGATGATTAAGAGAGGGAAAGCAGTTTCAGCTGCC
Source organism: Artemia sp. Qi Xiang Cuo (assembly GCF_049724085.1). Lineage (NCBI taxonomy): Eukaryota > Metazoa > Arthropoda > Branchiopoda > Anostraca > Artemiidae > Artemia > Artemia sp. Qi Xiang Cuo. The sequence continues at coordinate 4,559,017 of NC_142800.1, read as the reverse complement.
ATTTTACGTAATTCAAGGCTTTCAAGTATAAAATATCTAAAAATGCATAAATATGTTTTTTTTTTTTCAGGGGGACTTAGCCCCCCCTTCCCTCCAAACTCAAAATTTTCCAAATTTTACTTTAGAAGCTTTTCCTTTTAAATATTTCTAAAGTTATAAGAGACATAGAGCGCTACAAACACCAGAATAAACTTTAGAGGGCAATTTATCTGTAAAAGAGGGCATATTATTTCGTTACTAAATTTTTTCTTCTTTTTTAAGGATGTTCAGGTGGATTCATGCAATTACCCTCCCTCTGAAAAGAGACCAAGATGGGGTGATATCACATCGATGCAAGCTGCAAGACCATCAGTCATCAGATATGCCAGTTCCAATACAAGTTCGATGGACCAGCCAGGACCCTCTCAAGCCAGTGTCAGCTCTGCGCAAAAACCCTCTATGCAACCTGGCAGAAAATTCAAGAGGGACTGGATGCTTTTATATAATGCTTCAGTCTCATCCAATCAAGATCGAGAGGACACTCCTCTTCATGCTTTGCCAGGGACTTCAGATGTACAAGTGCAGTCAGAATTTGCAAATGTATATATTTTTTTTTTCCGTATTTTAAAAAATAAGGCAAATTTTCTCAAGCGCATAACTTTCAATGAGTAAAACTTAAATTTGTTTCTAAACTATTCTATAATAATGCTATTTCATTACCATTAACCAAATTAGCAGTATATAACACTCAAGTAGCAAATAGCTTATCATACATTTCTATAAAACCTTACCTATAACTTCTCTTTTAAGCAAGATGTTTTCTAATGCAATAATCCATTATTTCATTAAACAATCTCTATATAAACAAAAAAAAACAAAAAAAAACTATTATTTCATTCTTGACATTTGAACAACCATTCTTAAACTGGGTTATCTTTTGCACTAAGCTTTGTGCGTATCCGGTTCTCATCAAATGTCCCATCAGGAAGGTTGAATATTAATCCGACGGGTATAAATTGAATATTAATCGTTCGTTATAAAGTGGTTTTCAAATAACATGATGTTTACCTTCGATAAGATATTAACACAGGAAAAATCGCATAAATTGTTTCCACAGCGCATTTCTATCTGACTCTGTTTCAGCAACATGTTATAGGCTAATAGAATATAGGCTAAGGGGTTAAAAACGCAAATACAACCTGTAGGAATAATTCAGCGGGTGTGTGTGTGTGTGTATGTGTGTGTGTGTTAATGTTTGTATGTGTGTGTGTGTGTGTGTG